>NC_082722.1:24332359-24572359 GCF_030144855.1 Hypanus sabinus
AAGGAAAATGGCTCCTGCTGCTAATTCTCAATGGTTTCCACAAGACCATAAGACACAGGAGGAGAACCAGGCCATTCAGCCCATCGAGTCTGTCATTCCATCTTGGCTGATAAATTATTCTAACAGCATTCTTCTGCCTTCTCCTTGTAACTATTGATGCTCTGGCTAATCAGGAACCATTCAGCTTCTGCTTTAAATATTCTCAGGGACTTGGCCTCCACAGATGTCTGTGACAACCTCATATGGACTCTTTTCAATATCAGCATATCTTGTCTTAAATGAGAGGCCTAAACTGCTCGCAATACTCCATGAAATCTGATCAATGTCTTATAAAGCCTCAGCATTACATCGTTGTTTTTATATTCCAGTCTTCTCAAAATGAATGCCTAAATTAGATATGCCTTCTCCAGACCTAACCTTCAGGTTAACCACTAGGGAGTCTTGCACAAAGACTCCCAGGTCTCTTTGCATCTTTAATTGCTGTCTTTTCTCCCTACTGAAAAAATAGTCTATGTTTTAATTCCTTTTACTGAAATACTGTATTCCATCTGCCACTTCTTTGGCCATTCTCCTAATCTGTCTATATCCTTCCATAGCCTCAACACTACCTGCCCCTCCACTTACCTTCATACCATCCACAAACTTGGCCACAAAGGCATCAATTCTGTCATTCAAATCATTGACATATAATGGGAAAAGAAGTGATCCCAACACTGACCCCTGCGGAACACCGCTAGTCACTGGCAACTGACCAGAAAAGGACCCCTTTAGTCCCACTCTTTGCCTCATGCCAGTCAGCCAATCCATTCTAGTATCTTACTTGTAGTACCATGGACACTTAACTTGTTACACAATCTTACATACAGCACCTTGTCAAAGGCTTCTAAAAATCCAAATAAATAACATCCACTGACTCTCCATTGTCTGTCTTGCCTGTTATTTCCTCAAAGAATTCCAATAGATTTCTCGGGTAAGATTTCCCCTTGAGGAAACCATGCTGACTTTGGCCTATATTCTCAAGTGTCTCCAAATACCCAGAAAACTTGTTCTTAATACTGGACTCCAACATCTTCCCAACCACTGAGTCGGACAAACTGGCTTATAATTTCCTTTCTTCTGCCTGCCGTCCTTCTTAGAGAGTCCTCTGAAACCATTCTTGAATCCATTGGTTCTTGAAAGATCATCACAATCACTTCAACTAACTCCTTCAGAATCCTGGAGTGTAGTCCATCTGATCCAGGCGATTTATCTACCTTCAGAACTTTCATATTCCCAAGGACCTTCTCTTTAATAATAGCAACTATACTCACTTCCATCCCTTGACACTCTCTAACTTCTGGCTTGCTGTTACTGTCTTGCACAGTGAAGACTGATGCAAAATACTTACAAAGTTTGTCTACCATTTCCCTGTCCCTATTGCTACCTCTCCAGCAGTCTCACCTATGGAACCTCTATCCTATGCAGACTCTCATATCCAGTCTCACCTCTCTTTTATTCTTAATAAATCTGAAAAAAAGTTTTGGTATTCACTTTTATTTTAATGGCAAGCTTTCCTTCATATTTCATCTTTTCTTATGGCTTTTGTAGTTGCCTTCTGTTGGTTTTTAAAAGCTTCCCAATCCACTAAATTCCTACTAATTTTTGCTACATTATATGTCCTTCCTTTTGTTTTTATGTTGCCTTTGACTTCCCTTGTCAGCCATGGTTTCCTCACCCACCTTTGGGATGTATCTCTCCTGTGGCTTTGGAATTGCTTGTGGAAACTCTAGCCATTGTTGTCCCCTTCCAATCAACTTTGGCCAGCTCCTCTCTCATACCTCTGTAATTCCCCTTACTCCAGTGTAACACTGATACATCTGACTTTATCTTCTCCTTCTCAAACTGCAGGGTGGATTCTATCATATTTTGATCAATGACTCCACAGGGTTCCTTTACCTTAAGTTCCCTAATCAAATTCGATCATTACACAACACACATTCCAGGATTGCCTTTCCCCTAACGGGTTCAACCACAAGCTGCTTTAAAAAGTGATCTTGTGGGCATTCTATAATTTTTTTCTCTCAGGATCCAGCACCAACTTGATTTTCCCAGTCGACCTGCATATTGAAATCCCCCATGACTGTCATAACATTGTCCTTTAGACAAGCCTTCTCTATCTCCCATTGTAATTTGTAGTCTATATACTGGCAGCTGTTTGGAGGCCTGAATATACTCCCCATCAGAGTCTTTTTACCCTTGGATTCCAGTGTAATCTGTCATTTTTGTGCATGTCATACCTTCCTCAGAAAAAATCTCAAAGCTGCAGAAATCTGAAACCTGCCCCCTACACCAATTCCTCAGCCATACATTTATCTGCCAAATCACCTTATTCTTATCCTGACTGGCACATGGCATAGGCAGCAATCTGGAGATTACTACCCTGGACTACAGCGCACAGTGAGGACTGCCGAGCGCATCATTGGAGCCTCCCTGCCCTCTATTGTGGACCTGTACTCTTCCAGGTTGAAGAAGAGGGTGGGGAACATCATAAAGGACTCCTTCCATCCTGCGCACGGACTGTTTGAACTGCTTCCGTCTGGTAGGCGCTTCAGATCCCTCCAGACTAAGACTAATAGGCACTGGAGAAATTTTTTCCCTACTGCAGTCACTTTGCTGAACAGTTAACTGTCGGCTAACTATTACTTGGATTGCACTACTTGTATGTGTAATCTATATTTTCATTTACATTTATCATTATTATTGTTATGAGCAGAGAGACAACATCTGCCGGAAGTAAATTCCTTGTATGTGTACAGGTACTTGGCGATTAAAGTCTGATTCTGATTCTGGAGATCCTGTTTTTCAGGTTTCTACTTAACTGTCAATATTCACTCCTCAGTCCCTCCTCCTTTTTCCTACCTATGTACCTTGGTACTGATATGTGCCACGACTTCTGGCTACTCACTCTCCTCCTTTGAATGCTCTGGACCTGATCCAAGACATCCTTGATCCTGACACCTGGGAGGCAAAATGCCATCTGTTGACTCTTACACAATGCACAGAGTCTGCTCCTCTGTTTGTTTCTGTCTGCATTGTATTTGGTGCTGAGCAGTTATTATGGTGTCCAATCACGTGGCTGGGGGCGGGGTAAAATAATTATGTACGTGCTTTACTCTCAGAAATTAGAGTTGGGCATCATCGGGTATCATGTCTTTTGTTAAAAACTTATTTACGCTCGACTTCGATTAAGTCCACTTCAATCCACTTAATATCGCTAGTTTTAGCTTCTTAAGTTTCATCACTTCAGGATTGTTTGTTTTGCTAATAAAAGATCAGATAGACTTCTTCGACTTTTTGGAACATTATTATTGGATTGATCAGAAGGCGTAACACATAAGGATAACAAACTGTGAGGGTCACCAGCAGTGGCATCGAATAGCTGCCTGTCACTAACGCAGTCCTCTTCTGCACACCTTTTCTTCTAACCGCTCAGTTAATTTCCACTGAAGTCAACTCCTCTGGTCATATTTCTATTCCTTGAGACACAGAAACTTAAATTTATTAAGTGATGAGTTGAGATGCACTTCTCATAGCTTGCTACGTGTGTTGTTTTTTGCAGAATATCCAATAATGCACTGAGTAACGAAGCTATTGGGGAGTTGCTGCATCACCTACCACATCTAGAGGACTTGGAGACATTGAAGTAAGTCATCCGATGTGAATTATTGCCATTGTTGGGACTAGATTGCTGAGATTAAAGAGTACTGTGCTCCTTACACTTTATATATTTCCTGACTCTAAGTTTGAGAAAGACTATTAAAAAACACTTTATTACAGGAGAATTAATTGGACAGTTATTTTGAGGGCCTCTGTGATAAACTGTGCTAGAGTTGTTCCACTTGCTGAGTTTAGGAGTTAGCCTAAGTTTAGATCTTAAAATGTGACAAAGGCTCCAGTTAAAGAATGCAGAACCGGCTCTGATATCAGATACAGGTCTGTGTAATTTGTCACAGGTGTTCTTCAGATAACTTTTTTTTAGTATGTTGGCAGAGTGAAATTTCAACTTATAAAGAGACTGCAATATTATCAGCAGGTAAAAGTTGGAGGTTATCTCTCAGTCAGATGAGCACGGGTAGCTCGCCTCTTGTGAAACTACAGTCACATCAGATATACTTGAACTTTGTTTTTGCTTTTTCTGTATTTTTGCCTCTTCTTCACCTCAGTATCAGCAATAAGAGCATCCCTTCAGACACTGTTCTTCTGCTGGCCAAGTCTCTGAACATTTGTGAAAATGCTCAGCAAGTTGAAGTGAGGTAAGTGTGGAAATTGTTAACTGTACTAAGATACAGTGAAAAGCATTTGCTTGCATGCCATCCAGAAGTAAGCACTTGATGTAGTACATAAGGACAACAATGATAGAACGCAGAATATAGTGTTGCAGTTACAGGGGGAACACAGTGCAGATGCAAAGGTCATGAGTGGGAGTTGGAGTTCATTGTACGTTGTACATTGTGCCTGGTGCACCCATTTTTAAGTTTTATCTTTTCACTGATGGAGTGGGGTGGGGGTGGAGAAGAGTGAATGACCGGGGGAGGAGTCTTTGACTATGTTGGCAGGAGGTGAAGCCAGAGTCGATGGAAGGGCGGTTTGTTGTTACTGTAGGCTCTGCAATATCTTGTTGTCTTGGCTAAAGCAGCTACTGTACCAATCCGGAAAGGGTGTGGTGTATCTATATAAGTTCTATGAAATACAATCTTTGGAAAGCAAAGAAATATGTTTTGTTGGGATGTGTCTGGGCAAAGCAGCAGCATCCATGGGCTAAGTCTGTTGGGAGGTAGCACCACCATGGAAAGTGTCATCTCCTAGGGGATGCATTGGAAATGGGACGGTTTTACCATTGAATCAGCACCTTTATTAAATCATGCTGAGAGTGATCTGTATCTTAATCTCGGCCATTCAGTGTTAACACCCTCAACCCTCTGAAATGCATTGCTCTCACTTCTGCAGATGACATTGGCATGGCTAGAGCAGAAAGTTGCAAACATCCATTAAAGAGTTCACCTGATTTCTCTTTGGTAGCTACGGGAGAGCACAGGCAGAAAATCCTGGCAACTGACCATCTCCTGGTCCTCTCATCCACTGGACATTACCCTTAATCATACTTAAACCAGTTTTGTGGAGGTTCTGATCAATCATCTGATTTACAGGCCAATTCCACCAGCTCTCTCGTACCAACTCTCGCTCCTGGAACTTCTTATTGAAAGTAACAGTGGGCATAATTGAAAGAATGAGCTGAAATTCCATCTTTGTTGGTGGAGCTAGAATTGTTTTGTTCATATACGAATGTGAGAAGTAGGAGTTGGAGTTGGAGTAGGCCATCTGGCTTTTCAAGCCTACCCTGCCATTCAGAAAGATCATGGCTGATCTGGCTGTGGTGACAACTCGAACTGCCTATCTTTTTTTCTGTTGTACTTAAATCCTTTCTTAAGCAAAACTCTATCTAACTGTGTCTTAGGTATATTTAACTTTTATCTATTTCCGATTTTAACTGCTATCAGGAATCTTGATTGTTGACAATCATGATTGCACAGTGAAATGGTGATGGGGTCATGAACTTGACATCCACCATATTACGAGCTGTTAGGGTAAATGTGCAGAGAAAAGCAGAAGGGATTATGCAGTGTCTTCAAAGAGGAGGGAGGTGAAGTGGTTAATTTAACTTAATTTATTTATCTGCTTTGGAGATGATGAATTTTCAGATATGACTGACTATGACACAGCACCTCTGTTCCATTGTTACAGAATTTTTTAAAAATTAGGTCCTAAAATATTGTTTTGGCTTCTGTTATAGAGCAAATGGGAGAGTCTCAATAAACTTCATGAAGAAGGGCTGCAGGTAAAGATTTTACTATTTCTCTAAATTTTACTCTTGGTTTGTATGATGTCATGTTGCATCTTTAGATAGGCTGCAGTTCTGCTTTTGTGGGATCGAGCATTTTCCAATATTTCATATTTTTTGTGTTGTTATTCACCAATAATGATAGAAGTAGCATTTCTCATTCTTCATCGTCTGGAGATCTTTGTATGTGGTACCTGGTATGAGGATATTTCTAATAGCGAGGAACAGAGGCTGCTGACTCAGAATAGAAGATCCCTTTAGAGCAGAGATGAGGAATTTCTTTAGCCAGAGTGTAGTGAATCTGTGAAATTCATTGCCACATACAGCTGTCGAGGCCAAGTCAAGTACTTGGGTATACTTAAAACTGACGTTGATTAGTCTTTGATTTATCAAGGCATCAAAGGTTACAGGGAGAAGGCAGGAGAATGGGGTTAAGAGGGAAAATAAATCAGCCATGATTTAATGTCGGAGTAAAGCTGATGGACCAAATAACCTAATTCTGCTCCTGTGTCTTATGGTGTTATAAACATAGAAAGGAGCCATTTAGCCTTTCAGGGGTAGGTTGGACTCACAGACCAAGCCCATTCCGTCACTAATTTTCCCCGGAAGGTATTCAGGCAATACTTTCATCAATTCTGCCAGCCACTTACACTAGGAGCAATTCACGGTGACCAGCTAACATATCAGCATGCTTTTGGGATGTGGGAGGAAAGGGTATCCCACGCAGTTACAGGGAGAAAGAGCAGATTCCTGAAGGAGGGAAGTGCAGGTTGCTGGTGCCGTGAGATGAAAGCTCAACCTGCTGAACCAGTGTGCCTCCCATTGCTTTCGCAATTGTGCGAGTAGAGGACCCGGTGTCTGACATTCGACCCCTCACGTCTGCTCACCCGTTCAGTATGATCGTGCCTGATCATGTTACGTCAATATCATACGTTCACTCTGTCCCCATTCCCCTTGATTCCTTTTATTCCTGAACATTTATTGAACTCCCACTTAAAAACATCAAGGGCCGAGACTTTTGCTGGCATGTGACAGTGAATAGCGCGGGCTCATTAACACTTGCTTATTTAGAGTTATAGCATGGTAACAAATACTTCCAGCCCAATGAGACCTTGCCACCCAACAACACCCATGTGACCAATGGACCCACTATCCCGTTAGTCTTTGGAACGTGAGGGGAAACAGGAGCAAGTCCACATGTTGATGGGGAGAACGTAGAACTCGGGTCTCTGGCATTGTTACACTAACTGCTGCACTACTTTGCCACGCACTGTCAGAAGAAATTTTTCTCTTATCTTCTTCCAAAATGTCTGGCTCTGTGATCTCCCATTCCAGACAGCCCAGTCAGGGGAGCATCCTCCCCATATCCAATTCTCCTCAATCTGTTAGAACTTACAGTTTCAATTAGATCCTCGCTCATTCTTTTAAGATCCCACAATTACAAACCTAGTCAATTTAAGCACTCCTCATGCAACACTTCCACAGTTCCAGGAATCGAGCGGGTAAGCATTCGCTGAACGCCCACCATGGCAATGTGGTTTTTGTTTATGGCTGAGGAAAATGGTCTGGCACACACTAATCCATCTGTGGTCTTACGCTACATAACTGAAGCTCTTGTCTTCAGAACTTGCTGCAATGAAAGCTAACATGGCCTTTGTACACGGCCATGCCATGTTTGCTCTCAGTGAATTTTGTACAAGGACACAAGTCATATTGTGCAACAATACCTCCCAAAGTAATGCCATCCTATGCAATCTGCCTCTCTGTTTTCACAGCTGAAGTGGATAAATTCAAATTTTCTCCATGGTGCACTCTCTCATTTCAATTTTACCCCATTGCTGAGTCTGGCCAAATTGCTCCTCCTACTCCACCCCCCCCCCCCCCCCACACAAGCCTATTTGCAACTTTCTCACAATTCACAAGCTTATCCAGTTTATTGTTATTGACTAACTTTGCAATATTACATTTGGTTCCCTCATCTGAATCATTTTGGGCATATGATGTAGTGTGGACTAATCAGCATGTGACTAACCTGCTGATTCTTTATTCACAGGAACAGTGGAATTAGTACCCTTTTTAACAACAATGCCCTCTCAATTCATTCTTTGTTAGTGTTTTATTGGGTGAACTCACACAATTTCAGTATCAGGATGTTTGTGTGAACTACTTAGCTCTTGTTTTAATGCTTTCTATTTCCCACAGACCAGAAGGAAATGGAAAGAAAGCAGAGCCCCCAAGGATTCTCAGGTATTGTAATCTTTAGCCAGATCCAGTGAAGCAGGCACTTGAGTCTTGTTCTTCTAAAGTTCACACCCTGTCCTCTTTTTCAAAGCTTGAGGGAGTGTAATCTGCATAAAAAGAGCGTGGAACAGCTTTTCAAGATTCTTATCTCCTGCAAGAACCTGGCAGAAGTGGAGTAAGTACACCCTTGACAGCCGTGTGTGGGGAGTTTTGTATGTTCATCTTCGTTTCCTCTGGAGTCTTTGGTTTCCTCACACTTCCCGAAGATGTACAGATTGGTTGTCACTGCAGATCGCCCCAGTGGTGGAATCTGTGTTGTGAGAGAGGCCATGGGGAACGTTCAAAGTTCAAATATATTTATTATCAAAGAATGTAGATGTCACCAAATGAAACCCTGAGATTCATTTTCTTGCAAGCACTCACAGAGGAACAAAGAAATATAATAAAATCAATGAAAAACCACACAAACAAAGACTGACAAACAAGCAGTCTGTAGAACTGCAAATCTGAGGAGAATAAACTGAGTTCTTATAGTATTCCTGTAAAGATAGGCACCTGGTGGTTGCCAAAGGTATGCTGAGTTCAAAGGTCCATGTCCCCATTGTAATCACTATCACTATCCTTTTCATCCAGTTGATTTACATGTAGGCGCACGCAAGATAAGGCACATCTATCAGATTCATTACAAGCAAAAAGTGTCTTCTAGTTCAGAAGTACAAAACACAGCAATGAGCATTCCTTGCAGTTTCTAAAGGTTGTGTGCTCAGTTTAATTTTCCAATAAAATATAAGTTTGGAATGCCTATATGCCAAGGCATATTGCCTCTATTGGACGCAAAAGTACGATTTTAACTTTCCTCTTGAAGTTTAAAGATGAGGATCTTAAAGATTAGTTTTATTTATCACATGTACATTGAAACATGCAGTGAGTTGTGTTGTTTGTGTCGAGGGTTTTCTGGACAGTCCAGAAGAGCTGCCATGCATCCTAGGCCAATGTAGCAAGCTACATGCTAATACTAAACTGTACAGCTTTGGAATATGGGAGGAAACCAGAAGGAAACTCATGTAGTCATGGGGAGAAGGTACAACCTCTTTACAGACTCCTCAGTGAGAACTGAAACCTGATCTTATAGATTGTGCTAACCACTACAAGATCGTACAGTAAGCTGCTGCAAAATGATACTGCAGAGGCTGTAATGGGGGTCAAAGAAACAGCGGGCAAACTTACTAAGCATTTTGAGTCAGTCTTCACTATAGAAGACGCTAGCGGCGTTGCAGACGTTCAAGAGTGTCAGGGCAGAAGTAAGTGTTGTTACCGTCACTAAGGAGAAGGTGCTTGGGAAGCTGAAAGGTGGTAAGTCACCTGGACTAGATGGACTCTACCCCAGGGTTCTGAAAGGCGGTAAGTCACCTGGACTAGATGGACTCTACCCCAGGGTTCTGAAAGGTGGTAAGTCACCAGGGCTAGATGGACTCTACCCCAGGGTTCTGAAAGGTGGTAAGTCACCTGGACTAGATGGACTGTACCCCAGGGTTCTGAAAGGTGGTAAGTCACCTGGACTAGATGGACTCTACCCCAGGGTTCTGAAAGGCGGTAAGTCACCTGGACTAGATGGACTGTACCCCAGGGTTCTGAAAGGCGGTAAGTCACCTGGACTAGATGGACTCTACCCCAGGGTTCTGAAAGGCGGTAAGTCACCTGGACTAGATGGACTCTACCCCAGGGTTCTGAAAGGCGGTAAGTCACCTGGACTAGATGGACTGTACCCCAGGGTTCTGAAAGGCGGTAAGTCACCTGGACAAGATGGACTCTACCCCAGGGTTCTGAAAGGCGGTAAGTCACCGGAACTAGATGGACTGTACCCCAGGGTTCTGAAAGGCGGTAAGTCACCTGGACTAGATGGACTCTACCCCAGGGTTCTGAAAGGCGGTAAGTCACCTGGACTAGATGGACTCTACCCCAGGGTTCTGAAAGGTGGTAAGTCACCTGGACTAGATGGACTGCACCCCAGGGTTCTGAAAGGCGGTAAGTCACCTGGACTAGATGGACTGTACCCCAGGGTTCTGAAAGGTGGTAAGTCACCTGGACTAGATGGACTGTACCCCAGGGTTCTGAAAGGCGGTAAGTCACCTGGACTAGATGGACTCTACCCCAGGGTTCTGAAAGGTGGTAAGTCACCGGGACTAGATGGACTGTACCCCAGGGTTCTGAAAGGCGGTAAGTCACCTGGACTAGATGGACTCTACCCCAGGGTTCTGAACGGTGGTAAGTCACCGGGACTAGATGGACTGTACCCCAGGGTTCTGAAAGGCGGTAAGTCACCTGGACTAGATGGACTCTACCCCAGGGTTCTGAAAGGCGGTAAGTCACCTGGACTAGATGGACTGTACCCCAGGGTTCTGAAAGGTGGTAAGTCACCTGGACTAGATGGACTGTACCCCAGGGTTCTGAAAGGCGGTAAGTCACCTGTACTAGATGGACTGTACCCCAGGGTTCTGAAAGGTGGTAAGTCACCTGGACTAGATGGACTGTACCCCAGGGTTCTGAAAGGCGGTAAGTCACCTGGACTAGATGGTCTGTACCCCAGGGTTCTGAAAGGTGGTAAGTCACCTGGACTAGATGGACTGTACCCCAGGGTTCTGAAAGGCAGTAAGTCACCTGGACTAGATGGACTGTACCCCAGGGTTCTGAAAGGCAGTAAGTCACCTGGACTAGATGGACTGTACCCCAGGGTTCTGAAAGGTGGTAAGTCACCTGGACTAGATGGACTCTACCCCAGGGTTCTGAAAGGCGGTAAGTCACCGGGACTAGATGGACTGTACCCCAGGGTTCTGAAAGGCGGTAAGTCACCTGGACTAGATGGACTCTACCCCAGGGTTCTGAAAGGCGGTAAGTCACCTGGACTAGATGGACTGTACCCCAGTGTTCTGAAAGGTGGTAAGTCACCTGGACTAGATGGACTGTACCCCAGGGTTCTGAAAGGCGGTAAGTCACCTGGACTAGATGGACTGTACCCCAGGGTTCTGAAAGGCGGTAAGTCACCTGGACTAGATGGACTGTACCCCAGGGTTCTGAAAGGCGGTAAGTCACCTGGACTAGATGGACTGTACCCCAGGGTTCTGAAAGGTGGTAAGTCACCTGGACTAGATGGACTCTACCCCAGGGTTCTGAAAGGCGGTAAGTCACCTGGACTAGATGGACTGTACCCCAGGGTTCTGAAAGGCGGTAAGTCACCTGGACTAGATGGACTGTACCCCAGGGTTCTGAAAGGCGGTAAGTCACCTGGACTAGATGGACTGTACCCCAGGGTTCTGAAAGGTGGTAAGTCACCTGGACTAGATGGACTGTACCCCAGGGTTCTGAAAGGCGGTAAGTCACCTGGACTAGATGGACTGTACCCCAGGGTTCTGAAAGGTGGTAAGTCACCTGGACTAGATGGACTGTACCCCAGGGTTCTGAAAGGCGGTAAGTCACCTGGACTAGATGGACTCTACCCCAGGGTTCTGAAAGGCGGTAAGTCACCTGGACTAGATGGACTGTACCCCAGGGTTCTGAAAGGTGGTAAGTCACCTGGACTAGATGGACTGTACCCCAGGGTTCTGAAAGGCGGTAAGTCACCTGGACTAGATGGACTGTACCCCAGGGTTCTGAAAGGCGGTAAGTCACCTGGACTAGATGGACTGTACCCCAGGGTTCGGAAAGGCGGTAAGTCACCTGGACTAGATGGACTCTACCCCAGGGTTCTGAAAGGCGGTAAGTCACCTGGACTAGATGGACTGTACCCCAGGGTTCGGAAAGGCGGTAAGTCACCTGGACTAGATGGACTGTACACCAGGGTTCTGAAAGGCGGTAAGCCACCTGGACTAGATGGACTGTACCCCAGGGTTCTGAAAGGCGGTAAGTCACCTGGACTAGATGAACTGTACCCCAGGGTTCTGAAAGGTGGTAAGCCACCTGGACTAGATGGACTGTACCCCAGGGTTCTGAAAGGCGGTAAGTCACCTGGACTAGATGGACTGTACCCCAAGGTTCTGAAAGGCGGTAAGTCACCTGGACTAGATGGACTGTACCCCAGGGTTCTGAAAGGTGGTAATTCACCTGGACTAGATGGACTGTACCCCAGGGTTCTGAAAGGCAGTAAGTCACCTGGACTAGATGGACTGTACCGCAGGGTTCTGAAAGGCGGTAAGTCACCTGGACTAGATGGACTGTACCCCAGGGTTCTGAAAGGCGGTAAGTCACCGGGACTAGATGGACTGTACCCCAGGGTTCTGAAAGGCGGTAAGTCACCTGGACTAGATGGACTCTACCCCAGGGTTCTGAAAGGCGGTAAGTCACCTGGACTAGATGGACTGTACCCCAGTGTTCTGAAAGGCGGTAAGTCACCTGGACTAGATGGACTGTACCCCAGGGTTCTGAAAGGCGGTAAGTCACCTGGACTAGATGGACTGTACCCCAGGGTTCTGAAAGGCGGTAAGTCACCTGGACTAGATGGACTGTACCCCAGGGTTCTGAAAGGCGGTAAGTCACCTGGACTAGATGGACTGTACCCCAGGGTTCTGAAAGGCGGTAAGTCACCTGGACTAGATGGACTGTACCCCAGGGTTCTGAAAGGTGGTAAGTCACCTGGACTAGATGGACTGTACCCCAGGGTTCTGAAAGGCGGTAAGTCACCTGGACTAGATGGACTGTACCCCAGGGTTCTGAAAGGTGGTAAGTCACCTGGACTAGATGGACTGTACCCCAGGGTTCTGAAAGGCGGTAAGTCACCTGGACTAGATGGACTCTACCCCAGGGTTCTGAAAGGCGGTAAGTCACCTGGACTAGATGGACTGTACCCCAGGGTTCTGAAACGTGGTAAGTCACCTGGACTAGATGGACTGTACCCCAGGGTTCTGAAAGGCGGTAAGTCACCTGGACTAGATGGACTGTACCCCAGGGTTCTGAAAGGCGGTAAGTCACCTGGACTAGATGGACTGTACCCCAGGGTTCGGAAAGGCGGTAAGTCACCTGGACTAGATGGACTCTACCCCAGGGTTCTGAAAGGCGGTAAGTCACCTGGACTAGATGGACTGTACCCCAGGGTTCTGAAAGGCGGTAAGTCACCTGGACTAGATGGACTGTACCCCAGGGTTCTGAAAGGCGGTAAGTCACCTGGACTAGATGGACTCTACCCCAGGGTTCTGAAAGGCGGTAAGTCACCTGGACTAGATGGACTGTACACCAGGGTTCTGAAAGGCGGTAAGCCACCTGGACTAGATGGACTGTACCCCAGGGTTCTGAAAGGCGGTAAGTCACCTGGACTAGATGGACTGTACCCCAGGGTTCTGAAAGGTGGTAAGCCACCTGGACTAGATGGAC
This sequence comes from Hypanus sabinus, assembly GCF_030144855.1. NCBI lineage: Eukaryota > Metazoa > Chordata > Chondrichthyes > Myliobatiformes > Dasyatidae > Hypanus > Hypanus sabinus. The sequence continues at coordinate 24,345,840 of NC_082722.1, forward strand.
TGTACCCCAGGGTTCTGAAAGGCGGTAAGTCACCTGGACTAGATGGACTGTACCCCAGGGTTCTGAAAGGCGGTAAGTCACCTGGACTAGATGGACTGTACCCCAGGGTTCTGAAAGGTGGTAAGTCACCTGGACTAGATGGACTGTACCCCAGGGTTCTGAAAGGCAGTAAATCACCTGGACTAGATGGACTGTACCCCAGGGTTCTGAAAGGCGGTAAGTCACCTGGACTAGATGGACTCTACCCCAGGGTTCTGAAAGGCGGTAAGTCACCTGGACTAGATGGACTGTACCCCAGGGTTCTGAAAGGCGGTAAGTCACCTGGACTAGATGGACTGTACCCCAGGGTTCTGAAAGGTGGTAAGCCACCTGGACTAGATGGACTGTACCCCAGGGTTCTGAAAGGCGGTAAGTCACCTGGACTAGATGGACTGTACCCCAGGGTTCTGAAAGGCGGTAAGTCACCTGGACTAGATGGACTGTACCCCAGGGTTCTGAAAGGTGGTAAGTCACCTGGACTAGATGGACTGTACCCCAGGGTTCTGAAAGGTGGTAAGTCACCTGGACTAGATGGACTGTACCCCAGGGTTCTGAAAGGCAGTAAGTCACCTGGACTAGATGGACTGTACCCCAGGGTTCTGAAAGGCGGTAAGTCACCGGGACTAGATGGACTGTTCCCCAGGGTTCTGAAAGGCGGTAAGTCACCTGGACTAGATGGACTCTACCCCAGGGTTCTGAAAGGCGGTAAGTCACCTGGACTAGATGGACTGTACCCCAGTGTTCTGAAAGGTGGTAAGTCACCTGGACTAGATGGACTCTACCCCAGGGTTCTGAAAGGCGGTAAGTCACCTGGACTAGATGGACTGTACCCCAGGGTTCTGAAAGGTGGTAAGTCACCTGGACTAGATGGACTCTACCCCAGGGTTCTGAAAGGCGGTAAGTCACCTGGACTAGATGGACTGTACCCCAGGGTTCTGAAAGGCGGTAAGTCACCTGGACTAGATGGACTGTACCCCAGGGTCCTGAAAGGCGGTAAGTCACCTGGACTAGATGGACTGTACCCCAGGGTTCTGAAAGGCGGTAAGTCACCTGGACTAGATGGACTCTACCCCAGGGTTCTGAAAGGCGGTAAGTCACCTGGACTAGATGGACTGTACCCCAGGGTTCTGAAAGGCGGTAAGTCACCTGGACTAGATGGACTCTACCCCAGGGTTCTGAAAGGCGGTAAGTCACCTGGACTAGATGGACTGTACCCCAGGGTTCTGAAAGGCGGTAAGTCACCTGGACTAGATGGACTGTACCCCAGGGTTCGGAAAGGCGGTAAGTCACCTGGACTAGATGGACTGTACCCCAGTGTTCTGAAAGGCGGTAAGTCACCTGGACTAGATGGACTGTACCCCAGGGTTCAGAAAGGCGGTAAGTCACCTGGACTAGATGGACTCTACCCCAGGGTTCTGAAAGGCGGTAAGCCACCTGGACTAGATGGACTCTACCCCAGGGTTCAGAAAGGCAGTAAGTCACCTGGACTAGATGGACTGTACCCCAGGGTTCTGAAAGGCAGTAAGTCACCTGGACTAGATGGACTCTACCCCAGGGTTCTGAAAGGCGGTAAGTCACCTGGACTAGATGGACTCTACCCCAGGGTTCTGAAAGGCGGTAAGTCACCTGGACTAGATGGACTCTACCCCAGGGTTCTGAAAGGCGGTAAGTCACCTGGACTAGATGGACTGTACACCAGGGTTCTGAAAGGCGGTAAGCCACCTGGACTAGATGGACTGTACCCCAGGGTTCTGAAAGGCGGTAAGTCACCTGGACTAGATGGACTGTACCCCAGGGTTCTGAAAGGTGGTAAGCCACCTGGACTAGATGGACTGTACCCCAGGGTTCTGAAAGGCGGTAAGTCACCTGGACTAGATGGACTGTACCCCAGGGTTCTGAAAGGCGGTAAGTCACCTGGACTAGATGGACTGTACCCCAGGGTTCTGAAAGGCGGTAAGCAACCTGGACAAGATGGACTGTACCCCAGGGTTCTGAAAGGCAGTAAGTCACCTGGACTAGATGGACTGTACCCCAGGGTTCTGAAAGGCGGTAAGTCACCTGGACTAGATGGACTGTACCCCAGGGTTCTGAAAGGCGGTAAGTCACCTGGACTAGATGGACTGTACCCCAGGGTTCTGAAAGGCGGTAAGTCACCTGGACTAGATGGACTCTACCCCAGGGTTCTGAAAGGCGGTAAGTCACCTGGACTAGATGGACTGTACCCCAGGGTTCTGAAAGGTGGTAAGTCACCTGGACTAGATGGACTGTACCCCAGGGTTCTGAAAGGCGGTAAGTCACCTGGACTAGATGGACTGTACCCCAGGGTTCTGAAAGGCGGTAAGTCACCTGGACTAGATGGACTGTACCCCAGGGTTCGGAAAGGCGGTAAGTCACCTGGACTAGATGGACTCTACCCCAGGGTTCTGAAAGGCGGTAAGTCACCTGGACTAGATGGACTATACCCCAGGGTTCGGAAAGGCGGTAAGTCACCTGGACTAGATGGACTGTACACCAGGGTTCTGAAAGGCGGTAAGCCACCTGGACTAGATGGACTGTACCCCAGGGTTCTGAAAGGCGGTAAGTCACCTGGACTAGATGGACTGTACCCCAGGGTTCTGAAAGGCGGTAAGTCACCTGGACTAGATGGACTGTACCCCAGGGTTCTGAAAGGCGGTAAGTCACCTGGACTAGATGGACTGTACCCCAGGGTTCTGAAAGGCGGTAAGTCACCTGGACTAGATGGACTGTACCCCAGGGTTCTGAAAGGTGGTAAGCCACCTGGACTAGATGGACTGTACCCCAGGGTTCTGAAAGGCGGTAAGTCACCTGGACTAGATGGACTGTACCCCAGGGTTCTGAAAGGCGGTAAGTCACCTGGACTAGATGGACTGTACCCCAGGGTTCTGAAAGGTGGTAATTCACCTGGACTAGATGGACTGTACCCCAGGGTTCTGAAAGGCAGTAAGTCACCTGGACTAGATGGACTGTACCGCAGGGTTCTGAAAGGCGGTAAGTCACCTGGACTAGATGGACTGTACCCCAGGGTTCTGAAAGGCGGTAAGTCACCGGGACTAAATGGACTGTACCCCAGGGTTCTGAAAGGCGGTAAGTCACCTGGACTAGATGGACTCTACCCCAGGGTTCTGAAAGGCGGTAAGTCACCTGGACTAGATGGACTGTACCCCAGTGTTCTGAAAGGCGGTAAGTCACCTGGACTAGATGGACTGTACCCCAGGGTTCTGAAAGGCGGTAAGTCACCTGGACTAGATGGACTGTACCCCAGGGTTCTGAAAGGCGGTAAGTCACCTGGACTAGATGGACTGTACCCCAGGGTTCTGAAAGGCGGTAAGTCACCTGGACTAGATGGACTGTACCCCAGGGTTCTGAAAGGCGGTAAGTCACCTGGACTAGATGGACTCTACCCCAGGGTTCTGAAAGGCGGTAAGTCACCTGGACTAGATGGACTGTACCCCAGGGTTCTGAAAGGCGGTAAGTCACCTGGACTAGATGGACTGTACCCCAGGGTTCTGAAAGGCGGTAAGTCACCTGGACTAGATGGACTGTACCCCAGGGTTCTGAAAGGTGGTAAGTCACCTGGACTAGATGGACTGTACCCCAGGGTTCTGAAAGGCGGTAAGTCACCTGGACTAGATGGACTGTACCCCAGGGTTCTGAAAGGTGGTATGTCACCTGGACTAGATGGACTGTACCCCAGGGTTCTGAAAGGCGGTAAGTCACCTGGACTAGATGGACTCTACCCCAGGGTTCTGAAAGGCGGTAAGTCACCTGGACTAGATGGACTGTACCCCAGGGTTCTGAAAGGCGGTAAGTCACCTGGACTAGATGGACTGTACCCCAGGGTTCTGAAAGGCGGTAAGTCACCTGGACTAGATGGACTGTACCCCAGGGTTCTGAAAGGCGGTAAGTCACCTGGACTAGATGGACTGTACCCCAGGGTTCGGAAAGGCGGTAAGTCACCTGGACTAGATGGACTGTACCCCAGGGTTCTGAAAGGCGGTAAGTCACCTGGACTAGATGGACTGTACCCCAGGGTTCGGAAAGGCGGTAAGTCACCTGGACTAGATGGACTGTACACCAGGGTTCTGAAAGGCGGTAAGCCACCTGGACTAGATGGACTGTACCCCAGGGTTCTGAAAGGCGGTAAGTCACCTGGACTAGATGGACTGTACCCCAGGGTTCTGAAAGGTGGTAAGCCACCTGGACTAGATGGACTGTACCCCAGGGTTCTGAAAGGCGGTAAGTCACCTGGACTAGATGGACTGTACCCCAGGGTTCTGAAAGGCGGTAAGTCACCTGGACTAGATGGACTGTACCCCAGGGTTCTGAAAGGTGGTAATTCACCTGGACTAGATGGACTGTACCCCAGGGTTCTGAAAGGCAGTAAGTCACCTGGACTAGATGGACTCTACCCCAGGGTTCTGAAAGGCGGTAAGTCACCTGGACTAGATGGACTGTACCCCAGGGTTCTGAAAGGCGGTAAGTCACCGGGACTAGATGGACTGTACCCCAGGGTTCTGAAAGGCGGTAAGTCACCTGGACTAGATGGACTCTACCCCAGGGTTCTGAAAGGCGGTAAGTCACCTGGACTAGATGGACTGTACCCCAGTGTTCTGAAAGGCGGTAAGTCACCTGGACTAGATGGACTGTACCCCAGGGTTCTGAAAGGCGGTAAGTCACCTGGACTAGATGGACTGTACCCCAGGGTTCTGAAAGGCGGTAAGTCACCTGGACTAGATGGACTGTACCCCAGGGTTCTGAAAGGCGGTAAGTCACCTGGACTAGATGGACTGTACCCCAGGGTTCTGAAAGGTGGTAAGTCACCTGGACTAGATGGACTCTACCCCAGGGTTCTGAAAGGCGGTAAGTCACCTGGACTAGATGGACTGTACCCCAGGGTTCTGAAAGGCGGTAAGTCACCTGGACTAGATGGACTGTACCCCAGGGTTCTGAAAGGCGGTAAGTCACCTGGACTAGATGGACTGTACCCCAGGGTTCTGAAAGGTGGTAAGTCACCTGGACTAGATGGACTGTACCCCAGGGTTCTGAAAGGCGGTAAGTCACCTGGACTAGATGGACTGTACCCCAGGGTTCTGAAAGGTGGTAAGTCACCTGGACTAGATGGACTGTACCCCAGGGTTCTGAAAGGCGGTAAGTCACCTGGACTAGATGGACTCTACCCCAGGGTTCTGAAAGGCGGTAAGTCACCTGGACTAGATGGACTGTACCCCAGGGTTCTGAAAGGTGGTAAGTCACCTGGACTAGATGGACTGTACCCCAGGGTTCTGAAAGGCGGTAAGTCACCTGGACTAGATGGACTGTACCCCAGGGTTCTGAAAGGCAGTAAGTCACCTGGACTAGATGGACTGTACCCCAGGGTTCGGAAAGGCGGTAAGTCACCTGGACTAGATGGACTCTACCCCAGGGTTCTGAAAGGCGGTAAGTCACCTGGACTAGATGGACTGTACCCCAGGGTTCTGAAAGGCGGTAAGTCACCTGGACTAGATGGACTGTACCCCAGGGTTCTGAAAGGCGGTAAGTCACCTGGACTAGATGGACTCTACCCCAGGGTTCTGAAAGGCAGTAAGTCACCTGGACTAGATGGACTGTACACCAGGGTTCTGAAAGGCTGTAAGCCACCTGGACTAGATGGACTGTACCCCAGGGTTCTGAAAGGCGGTAAGTCACCTGGACTAGATGGACTGTACCCCAGGGTTCTGAAAGGTGGTAAGCCACCTGGACTAGATGGACTGTACCCCAGGGTTCTGAAAGGCGGTAAGTCACCTGGACTAGATGGACTGTACCCCAGGGTTCTGAAAGGCGGTAAGTCACCTGGACTAGATGTACTGTACCCCAGGGTTCTGAAAGGCGGTAAGTCACCTGGACTAGATGGACTCTACCCCAGGGTTCTGAAAGGCGGTAAGTCACCTGGACTAGATGGACTGTACACCAGGGTTCTGAAAGGCGGTAAGTCAACTGGACTAGATGGACTGTACCCCAGGGTTCTGAAAGGTGGTAAGCCACCTGGACTAGATGGACTGTACCCCAGGGTTCTGAAAGGCGGTAAGTCACCTGGACTAGATGGACTGTACCCCAGGGTTCTGAAAGGCGGTAAGTCACCTGGACTAGATGGACTGTACCCCAGGGTTCTGAAAGGTGGTAAGTCACCTCGACTAGATGGACTGTACCCCAGGGTTCTGAAAGGTGGTAAGTCACCTGGACTAGATGGACTGTACCCCAGGGTTCTGAAAGGCAGTAAGTCACCTGGACTAGATGGACTGTACCCCAGGGTTCTGAAAGGCGGTAAGTCACCGGGACTAGATGGACTGTACCCCAGGGTTCTGAAAGGCGGTAAGTCACCTGGACTAGATGGACTCTACCCCAGGGTTCTGAAAGGCGGTAAGTCACCTGGACTAGATGGACTGTACCCCAGTGTTCTGAAAGGTGGTAAGTCACCTGGACTAGATGGACTGTACCCCAGGGTTCTGAAAGGCAGTAAGTCACCTGGACTAGATGGACTGTACCCCAGGGTTCTGAAAGGCGGTAAGTCACCTGGACTAGATGGACTGTACCCCAGGGTTCTGAAAGGCGGTAAGTCACCTGGACTAGATGGACTGTACCCCAGGGTTCTGAAAGGTGGTAAGTCACCTGGACTAGATGGACTCTACCCCAGGGTTCTGAAAGGCGGTAAGTCACCTGGACTAGATGGACTGTACCCCAGGGTTCTGAAAGGCGGTATGTCACCTGGACTAGATGGACTGTACCCCAGGGTTCTGAAAGGTGGTAAGTCACCTGGACTAGATGGACTGTACCCCAGGGTTCTGAAAGGCGGTAAGTCACCTGGACTAGATGGACTGTACCCCAGGGTCCTGAAAGGTGGTAAGTCACCTGGACTAGATGGACTGTACCCCAGGGTTCTGAAGGGCGGTAAGTCACCTGGACTAGATGGACTCTACCCCAGGGTTCTGAAAGGCGGTAAGTCACCTGGACTAGATGGACTGTACCCCAGGGTTCAGAAAGGCGGTAAGTCACCTGGACTAGATGGACTGTACCCCAGGGTTCTGAAAGGCGGTAAGTCACCGGGACTAGATGGACTGTACCCCAGGGTTCTGAAAGGCGGTAAGTCACCTGGACTAGATGGACTCTACCCCAGGGTTCTGAAAGGCGGTAAGTCACCTGGACTAGATGGACTGTACCCCAGTGTTCTGAAAGGTGGTAAGTCACCTGGACTAGATGGACTGTACCCCAGGGGTCTGAAAGGCAGTAAGTCACCTGGACTAGATGGACTGTACCCCAGGGTTCTGAAAGGCGGTAAGTCACCTGGACTAGATGGACTGTACCCCAGGGTTCTGAAAGGCGGTAAGTCACCTGGACTAGATGGACTGTACCCCAGGGTTCTGAAAGGTGGTAAGTCACCTGGACTAGATGGACTCTACCCCAGGGTTCTGAAAGGCGGTAAGTCACCTGGACTAGATGGACTGTACCCCAGGGTTCTGAAAGGCGGTAAGTCACCTGGACTAGATGGACTGTACCCCAGGGTTCTGAAAGGTGGTAAGTCACCTGGACTAGATGGACTGTACCCCAGGGTTCTGAAAGGCGGTAAGTCACCTGGACTAGATGGACTGTACCCCAGGGTTCTGAAAGGCGGTAAGTCACCTGGACTAGATGGACTGTACCCCAGGGTTCTGAAAGGCGGTAAGTCACCTGGACTAGATGGACTCTACCCCAGGGTTCTGAAAGGCGGTAAGTCACCTGGACTAGATGGACTGTACACCAGGGTTCTGAAAGACGGTAAGCCACCTGGACTAGATGGACTGTACCCCAGGGTTCTGAAAGGCGGTAAGTCACCTGGACTAGATGGACTGTACCCCAGGGTTCTGAAAGGTGGTAAGCCACCTGGACTAGATGGACTGTACCCCAGGGTTCTGAAAGGCGGTAAGTCACCTGGACTAGATGGACTGTACCCCAGGGTTCTGAAAGGCGGTAAGTCACCTGGACTAGATGGACTGTACCCCAGGGTTCTGAAAGGTGGTAAGCAACCTGGACTAGATGGACTGTACCCCAGGGTTCTGAAAGGCAGTAAGTCACCTGGACTAGATGGACTGTACCCCAGGGTTCTGAAAGGCGGTAAGTCACCTGGACTAGATGGACTGTACCCCAGGGTTCTGAAAGGCGGTAAGTCACCTGGACTAGATGGACTGTACCCCAGGGTTCTGAAAGGCGGTAAGTCACCTGGACTAGATGGACTGTACCCCTGGGTTCGGAAAGGCGGTAAGTCACCTGGACTAGATGGACTCTACCCCAGGGTTCTGAAAGGCGGTAAGTCACCAGGACTAGATGGACTGTACCCCAGGGTTCGGAAAGGCGGTAAGTCACCTGGACTAGATGGACTGTACCCCAGGGTTCTGAAAGGCGGTAAGTCACCTGGACTAGATGGACTGTACCCCAGGGTTCTGAAAGGCAGTAAGTCACCTGGACTAGATGGACTGTACCCCAGGGTTCGGAAAGGCGGTAAGTCACCTGGACTAGATGGACTCTACCCCAGGGTTCTGAAAGGCGGTAAGTCACCAGGACTAGATGGACTGTACCCCAGGGTTCTGAAAGGCGGTAAGTCACCAGGACTAGATGGACTCTACCCCAGGGTTCGGAAAGGCGGTAAGTCACCTGGACTAGATGGACTGTACCCCAGGGTTCTGAAAGGCGGTAAGTCACCTGGACTAGATGGACTGTACCCCAGGGTTCTGAAAGGCGGTAAGTCACCTGGACCAAATGGACTGTACCCCAGGGTTCTGAAAGGCGGTAAGTCACCTGGACTAGATGGACTGTACCCCAGGGTTCTGAAAGGCGGTAAGTCACCTGGACTAGATGGACTGTACCCCAGGGTTCTGAAAGGCGGTAAGTCACCTGGACTAGATGGTCTGTACCCCAGGGTTCTGAAAGGCGGTAAGTCACCTGGACTAGATGGACTGTACCCCAGGGTTCTGAAAGGCGGTAAGTCACCTGGACTAGATGGACTGTACCCCAGGGTTCTGAAAGGCGGTAAGTCACCTGGACTAGATGGACTGTACCCCAGGGTTCTGAAAGGCGGTAAGTCACCTGGACTAGATGGACTGTACCCCAGGGTTCTGAAAGGCAGTAAGTCACCTGGACTAGATGGACTCTACCCCAGGGTTCTGAAAGGTGGTAAGTCACCTGGACTAGATGGACTGTACCCCAGGGTTCTGAAAGGTGGTAAGTCACCTGGAATAGATGGATTGTACCCCAGGGTTCTGAAAGGCGGTAAGTCACCTGGACTAGATGGACTGTACCCCAGGGTTCTGAAAGGCGGTAAGTCACCTGGACTAGATGGACTGTACCCCAGGTTTCTGAAAGGCGGTAAGTCACCTGGACTAGATGGACTGTACCCCAGGGTTCTGAAAGGCGGTAAGTCACCTGGACTAGATGGACTGTACCCCAGGGTTCTGAAAGGCGGTAAGTCACCTGGACTAGATGGACTGTACCCCACGGTTCTGAAAGGTGGTAAGTCACCAGGACTAGATGGACTCTACCCCAGGGTTCTGAAAGGCGGTAAGCCACCTGGACTAGATGGACTGTACCCCAGGGTTCTGAAAGGCGGTAAGTCACCAGGACTAGATGGACTCTACCCCAGGGTTCTGAAAGGCGGTAAGTCACCTGGACTAGATGGACTGTACCCCAGGGTTCTGAAAGGTGGTAAGTCACCTGGACTAGATGGACTGTACCCCAGGGTTCTGAAAGGCGGTAAGTCACCTGGACTAGATGGATTGTACCCCAGGGTTCTGAAAGGCGGTAAGTCACCTGGACTAGATGGACTGTACCCCAGGGTTCTGAAAGGCGGTAAGTCACCTGGACTAGATGGACTGTACCCCAGGGTTCTGAAAGGCGGTAAGTCACCTGGACTAGATGGATTGTACCCCAGGGTTCTGAAAGGCGGTAAGTCACCTGGACTAGATGGATTGTACCCCAGGGTTCTGAAAGGCGGTAAGTCACCTGGACTCGATGGATTGTACCCCAGGGTTCTGAAAGGCGGTAAGTCACCTGGACTAGATGGACTGTACCCCAGGGTTCGGAAAGGCGGTAAGTCACCTGGACTAGATGGACTGTACCCCAGGGTTCTGAAAGGCGGTAAGTCACCTGGACTAGATGGACTCTACCCCAGGGTTCTGAAAGGCGGTAATCACCTGGACTAGATGGATTGTACCCCAGGGTTCTGAAAGAGGTAGCTGGGGGAGTTATAATGATCTTCCTAGGAGCACTAGATTCTGGAATGGTTCCAAGGATTGCAAAATCGCAAATGTCACTCCACTCTTTAAGAAGTCAGCGAGACAGGGAAAAGGCAGTTATAGGCCAGTTAGCCTGACTCAGTAAGAGGAAAATGTTGGCGTCTGTAAATAAGGATGTGGTCTTTGGTTACTTGGAGGCACAAGATAAAATAGGTTAAAGTCAGCATGGATTCCTTAAGGGGGAATCTTGCCTGACTAATCTGTTACTTTGAGGAAGTAACAGGCAAGGTACACAAAGGAGAGTCAATGGACGTTATTTACGTGGATTTTCAGAAGGGCTTTGACGAAGTGCTGTGATGAGGCTGCTTAATAGGATAAAAACCCATGGTGTTACGGGACAGATACTAGCATGGATCTTTTCTGGTTTGCTGCCAGTGAATGGTGGTGTTCTGAAGGGGTTGGTGTTGGGACTGCTTCTTTTCACGTTATCGGTCAACGATATGGATGATGGAATTGAAGGCTTCATGCCAAGTTTGCGGATGATATCAGGTGGCAGATGGAATATGGTGCAGGGAAGTCATGAACTTTGGGACAAGGAATAAAGGGATGGAATATTTTCTAAATGGGGAAACTATAAAAATCAGAGTTGCAGAGGGATTGGGGAGCTCTTGTGCAGGATTCCCTATTGGTTGACTAGCAGGTTGAGTCAGTGGAAGGCAAATGAAATGTTAGGATTCATTTCAAAAGGACAAGAATAAAAAAAGGAGGATGATGTTGAAGTTTTATAAGGTGTTGGTGAGGCTGCACTTGGAGAATTTTGAGTAGTTCCTAGCCCCTTATCTAAGAAAATCTGTGCTAGCATTGGAGAGGGTCCAGAGGAGGTTTGTGTGAATGATTCCAGGAATGAAAGGGTTAACCAATGAGGAGCACTTGATGGCTTTGAAATTTTGAAGAGTGTGGCGGGATCTCATTAAAACCTATTGAATGTTGAAGGGTCTGGATAGAATGGATGTGGGAAGTATGCTCCTCATTGTAGTGAGTCTAGGACCAGAAGGCGCAGCCTCAGAATAGAGGGCTGTTCATTCGGAGCAGAGATGAGGAGGTTTCAATAGGTACAGTTAATGTCAGAGAACTGTATAGCATATACATCCTGAAATTATTTTTCTTCGCAAACATCCATGAAAACAGAGGAGTGCCCCAAAGAATGAGTGACAGTTAAACATTAGAACCCCAAATCCTCTCCCCCCCATCTCCCCTTCCAACGCACAAGCAGCGGCAAGGCCCCCCCCCCCAGCAAAAAGTGTCAGCACCCTCCACCGAGCACTGGAGTATGCAGCAAGCATCCATAAAGACACAGACTTGCAGTGCCCCAAAGACTACTGGTTCACCCGGTAATTTGACATATCACAGGCTCTCTCTGTCCCCCTACTAAGGGAAAAAGAGGAGTCCCCGTTTCACAGCAAGAGGGGAGACATAACAAACAACTCGCTGATTTACGATGTTACAAGTCTCTGGCGTCGTTTTTTCCTGAGTCGGCGCCAGAAAGGCACAGCTCTTCGGACACACGACCCCCGGAAGCTAACCCGCTGCTCGCGATGTTCCGTGTTCTCCCACGGCGCCTCAGGCAGGGGCACCGGCCTAGAATCAGCATGTTTCCAGAGCTACAAAAATCCAGAACCCTAAAGGTGCGCTAATCTTCCAGGCCTCGTCTCTGGGATATCAAAAAGCAGCCAGTTGAGAGGCCCTGAGAGCGGGTCCCATTCCCACAAAGAACCAAAGTCAGCGTGTAACTCCAGCTCAGAGTTTTCAAAAGAACCTTGAAAAGGAAAAAAGAGATATCAAAGATGGAAATAGAGCCGTTTCCGCAGCAGCAAACAAAGGAATTGCTGTTCAGTGCCATCAGGACTCCATTCCGCTCTTCTTCACTAAATTTCCTTTAGCCAGAGGTAGTGAATCTGTGGAATTCTTTGCCACAGACAGCTGCAGAGGCCAAGCCATTGAGTACATTTAAAATGGAGGTTGATGGGTTTTTGATTATTCAGGATGTCAGAGATTACAGGGGGAAGGCAGGAGAATGGGGATAGTATATCAGCTATGATGGAATGGCAGAGCTGACTCAGTGTACTGAATGGCCTAACTCTGCTTCTATGTCTTATGCTTATGGTTTTAATTACCATAGAGTAAAGTAACTAAATTCTGATATTAATTATTTAAGTTTAATCATCATTCTTTAGCTTGTCCTGCAACTTACTTGAAGATGAAGGAGTACAGAGTCTGCGAGACTTCTTACCAAAGCTGCAGTTTTTGAAACTATTAGAGTAAGTATCTTTTGCACTCTGATTAAAACTGAAACTCTCAAAACAAAAGAACAATTGCCCAAAAGCTTCTTACACCATTTTCATTTCTAAACTTAATTTTCAATTTTAATTTCAGTTGAAATGTTTTTTAAAATTAGATTCCAGAATTTAACTCAGACGAGTTCAAAATTATAAATTTTGGGAGGTTAGACCAGCCTGGGACGTGCACAATGAATGGCAGGGCGCTGGAGGAGTTTTTGAAAAGAGAAACTAGGGCAACAAGTACGTTGTTGCTGAAAGTGCCGACACAAGCCCACAGGGTGATGAAGGAGGCATATGACAAGTTTGCCTCCGTTGTCTTTGGAACTTAGTCCTAGAGCTGGGAAATAGTCATTCGGCTGCAGTTGGAGTATTGTGTGTAGTTGTAGTCACCATGCTATAGGAATGGTGTGGTTAAACGGGAGAGGATGCGAAAAAGGATTCACAAATGAGTTGCTTTGACTTGAAAGCATGAGTTATAAGGAAGGATTGGATAGGCTGGGCCAAGAGGATGAGGGTAACCTTTTGGAGGTTTTCAAAGTTATGAAGGGCATGGATAAGCTATCTTGTTCCCAGAGTAGGGTAATCAAAAACTAGAGAGCAAAGGTTAAAGGTCATGGGGGAAGATTCGAAGGGTAAGTTTATCACACAGAGTGAGATGGGTATATGGAACAAATTGCCCGAGGACATGATATCAGAAGGCACAGTGGATGATTTTTAAAAAAACAATTGGACAGATACATGCATAAGAAATGTTTAGAGGGCCAAATGCAAGTGCGATTATTTTAGATCGGCATCTTGTTGAGCATGGACGAGTTCGGCTGAAGAGCCTGTCCAACTCTGTGGCTCTATGAATAAGGAGTGTTAGGACAACGATGGTGAGACAGTTTCTGCCTGGTGCTGTACGGAAGAGCAGCCTCAGCAAAACAATCAAAACTAGAATCAGACTCACTTGTAGTATACGTGGCATGCACCTGGTGAGGTGGCATACGCGGGGTCATTGTCCATTAAGAAATCTGAAGCTGGAGAGGAAGAAGCTGTTCCTAAAATACTGAGTGTGTGTCTTCAAGCCTCTGTGCCTCTCAGCGATGGGAACGATGAGAAGAGGGTGTTTGCTTGGTGATGGGAGTTCTTCACAATGAATGAGCATTTTTGAGGCACTGCCTTGCGAAGGTGCCCTTTAAGCTGGACAGACTAGTGCCCGTGGTGGAGCTGGCTGGTTTTACAACTTCCTGCAGATTTTTCTGATTCTGTGCAGCAGCCCTTCCATACCAGATATACCGAGTCTCCTCAGACTCCTCATGAAATATGGCCACTGCCTTCATGTCTTCTGTGTAATCGCTCAACACTCAGCAACTTGAAACAGCTCACCCTTTCCATGCTGATCTCTCGATGAGGACTGCCGTGAGTTCCCTCGACTTCCCCTTCCTGAAGTCCACAGTCAGTTCCTTGCTGTTACTGATATTGAGTGTAAGGTGGTTGTTGTGACACCGCTCAACCAGCTGGTCTACCTCACCATCTCGTCTGCCCCCTGTGCCTACTCATCACCATCTGAAACTCCACCAGTGTTAGTTGTGTCATCAGCAAATTTATAGATGGCATTCGAGCTGCACTTAGCTACTCGTGTATGGGTGTAGAGAGAGTAGAGCAGTAAAGTCTTGATAAAATCCTACTGTTTTTCCAAGTTCAGATGTGCTTCTCCTAGGTCTCCTCAAATTTTTCATTAAAATACTTACCAGTTCAATATTACTCAGTGTCAGTATTCGATATTCAAAAGTACCCCAAAATCCCAAGCTTGGGAAATCTATCTGATTATCTGCAGTCCTTTTCACAGGGTACAGTTTAGTAAAACCAGTATTTCATTCTGATCCCCTGCAGTGTCAGCAACAACAGAATCTCCCCAACTGGTGTTCTGTACCTGGTGGAATCCCTCAATACGTGCAGGGATGTGGTGGTGGTTGAAGTGAGGTAAGCGGGCATGTCCTTTAAATTCATGTTTCAGCCTATGATACCCGTCCTGGGATCTGGTAACCTGATTGCTCAGTTCAGTAATGCCACACACATCATTCATTGAAGATGTATGTGCAGTTGTATAGAACATGACCTCTGGGGTGGAGTAAAATGCGAGCTTGCAGTCATGAATGTGGTACTCAAGACAAACTGGCCTGTTCTGGTTGTTAAATGCCAAATATCTAGAATTAGCTGGATGTGAAAATGGAGACCGGCAGAAAGAGGTGGATTACAATGTGGGTGAATGTTAGGTGATTGACTGACTTGTAAATGATATGTAGTCATATTGATAGTGTTATACAGCACAGAAACAGGTCCTTCAGCCTACCGTTCTACACGGACCATCTGACACTTATCAATACTAATCCCATTTATGAGCATTTTGTCCACAGTCTTCGATGAGTGGGCGATTCAAGTGCTCATTCAGATACTTTTTAGATATTGCCTGGGTACCTGCCTCTTTGTCAGGTACGATTCAGCATCAGAGCTGCTCATAAGGAACTCAAAAGTATCATGACTTCAGCTGCCAATTTCTAGTGTTTGATAGACCCTGAGGGTTTGAGCTAAATCACTGGATGTGTATATCCTGAACAACGGGTATCCTAAAGGTGTCCTGTGTTCTGCAGCAACAAACATGCTCCCCTCAGTCTGATCAAACACGAGCATTTTCAAATCAAAATTCTCCACTGGCAAGAAGGAGGAAGAGTTGGGAATGATTGTGAATCAGCTGATGTTGGTTTGAAGAGAGACACAAAGTAAACGCACAAAATGATGAAAAGGGCAGGGCGAGGAGAAGGGAAGTAAGCCTGTCGAGTTTAAACAATGAACATAAGACGATCTCCAGTTCTGCAGCAAGAATGGAATTAGTTTCACAACAGAAGCTTTAGGTTCAGATTGAGATTTATCTATCCATACACAGTGAAATGCATTATTTGCATTAACAACCATCGCAAACCAGGGATATGCGGAGGGCAGCCTGCAAGTGTCTCCACACATTCCTGCGCCAGCATAGCATGCCCACAGTACTTGGCAGCACACAGCGAAACAGACCATACCATAACAAACAACAAAACAATAACAGCAAAACAAGTTCCTTTACTCCCTACTCTCCACCCACACACACAGACAGTCCTCCAACTCCAGGATGGGCCTCCAGCCTCTTGGCTCCAGACTTTGGTGATCATGCTTCAACTTCCAGATTTCTAACTGACCTTCAGTCTCCAGTCTCTGTAATCGACCCCCTGATCAAGCAATGACTGATATGGGGACCCCAAACTCCAGACAAATTCCAGGCTCGAACTCTGGGTGCACCAACTGGCCACTCCTCGTGCCTCCTGCTCACATCACCTTCAAGCGCAGAGCAGGTGCCCGGGTTGCAGACGTCCTCAACATACAACTCTGTGGAACAGATTTCTATGGAATGATGCTAATTCAAAGTCAGTTAGCATGTTAACAGAACTGGATTGATAACATGTTAAAAGGTATTGTAAACTATACACAAGTTAATAGCATGGCTAATCTTCCTCAGAGAGTTAAGGTGGGGGAAAACAATTTGGTATTCCCTAAAGTGAGGGATTTTACCTCAGAATCATGTCTTGGATGATATAATCACATATTGATAATAAATTCAGTAATTACAAAGAAGTTCTGTGTTCTGATTCTCCAATGAATCTGTGTAACTACTTACCTGTGTCCCAGTTTTAGAAAGTTTGATCCCTTTAAATAATGTTTGACTTTTGCAGCAACAACCCCAGTGACCTTGTATGCCGAAAGGAAATTCTAACTCAAGTCCCTTCACCTCCTCCCTTCCTCCAGTATGGAGGAGGCATTCAGATCCTTACTTAGAAAGGGCTGGTCATAATGACTTCAACAGCTTACTTATTTCTTATGTATTGAGAAATCTTGAGAGTTTGTGGGGCTGGTTAGGGTCAGTAGCTTTTCTAGGTGAAGAACTGTCAGTAATTTTTATTCTTACACATTAAATTTCCCTGACAACGTTGGCTTTCTTTGGGATAAACAGAGCAAGCAGTCTGTTTTCTCTATGGAACTTACACAACATTAAATTAAGTAATTTTGGAAAAAGTTAGAGAAGAAGGTTTTCTGCAAAACATGGAACAGCTTCAATGTTTGGAGCGAGGGAAAAGCTCCGTAGAGCAGGGAGGCAATCACTTCAGAACCAACTCGTCATATTGAAGAAACAACATTTCAGTCTCCGGCTGGAGAGCTCACTTCTCAAGAGAGAGAAGAACAGTTTTGTTGACCACATCTCTGAATTAAATGAGCAAGTATTTTGATGTAGAATGCACTGTATATTGACTTTCCCATCATTTAAGTCTGCCTCATCACGTAAAATCCACCCAGCAAAAAATGCACTGTTTTTGTCTGCGATAAGAGCTGCAGCAGGATAGCACAGTGTCAGTGTAAATGATTACAGTACCGGTCAGCCTGGTTCAAATCCACCTCTATCTGTAAGGAGTTTGTAAATTCTCCCTTGGACCACATGGGTTTCTTCTGGGCGCTCCCACCATTCCAAAGCTGCCGATCTTTGTATCAGGTTAATTGGTCACTTGGGTGTAATCAGGCAGCTCAGCTTCATTGGGCTGGAAGGGCCTGTAACTGTGCTGTATCTCTTAAATAAACTTTTACTAATATTTGCTTCACTTAATTTTAATCTTCAGATGATCTTAACTCTATCTGGAAGGAATATAGATTAAGTTGATTAGTGACTTATCCACCTGGTCCTGAGGATCTCTCTAGCATTTTTTGGCTACATAAAGATAAGTAGCCACATTCCCGACCCTGATTGGAGTTCACACCAATTTCTGTACCGAGCTTCATCACAGGCAGATATTACCAGAGATACGGATACAAGGAAGTGCTCGATGCATCTTTGAAAAAAATGCAACCTCCTCACTCACTCAGGGAATCTCTGGTCTATAATCGCTCAAAATGGAGAAGGAGCATTCAGACTGGTACTGAGAGCATTGTGCTGTACTTCAGGACCACAGAGAGGACTTTTTGTAAACGGGGAATGGAATGAACCGTCATTCAAGCTAACTACCCTCTCACTCCAGTGACAACCTCCTTCCCATCCGTGGGAGGGTGGGGTTTCCATATTGGCTGATTGGCCGCCTGAGAACCCAAAATGCTAGAGTGGAAGAAAGTCATTGTCAATCCTACGATGGGAAGTTTGACCATCACAAATTAAAATTGGAAGTTATGTAAATACAGCAGCTCGGTTAGTATTGGTCAGGAGAAAGGACAGATCATGTTCCTTTTTTTGAGAAGCTGATTTCTGAGGGCAAGTTTCCTTAGAAACTTCCCTCTTACCAGGGATTGTGCCCTGTGATAAGATGCTTTTCCATTCATCACTCGTAAAATCTTGAAGGGCCAATCAAAATCTACTGATGCTTTTATTTCTTCTACATGTCAGTGAATCCTGAATTTTGTTAATTATAGTTCGTTTGCCATGAAGCATTAACTGAAATGAGAAGGTTTTGAAATCCTATTGATGATATACAAGAAATATTGGAGAACGTTTATTGTGTGAAACCATTGTACAGACTGCAGTGCATTGTGGCAGTAAGTTGATCATATAGCGATCCAGGCTTTACAAATCACAAAGCTAGCTGATACATTGTGGTAAGAAAGATTTGTGAAGAAGGAGAGAGTGAGGAAGGTGTTTTAATCCATTAGTAGCCCACCCACCATCTGCAATTTGGTGTAACATAAACCAGTAACCAGTCCCCTAGTCAGATCAAGTTCTGTTGGAATCTTGGCTGCACCTATGTAAACTGAGCTTTTCTTAAGTAACACGGTAAAGATTACCGATGTGAATGACATATGCTGTTTGTCTTCATTTTAATGTGTAGTTTGGCATCAAATGGAAGATCGTTTCTAAAATTTGCAAAGCAAAGTGAGAAGAAGGCATGCAGGTGAGTGAACCAGTTGCTTTTGGAATATGACTAATAGTATTAACATCTGCTAGCTGGTGTATAACAAAGCCTGAAATTTCCAGTGAAACAGCGAGATCAACCATCAATTTGAGTTTCATTGTCAAAGACCCAATGAACTCACAGATCACTCATGTAGGCAGTGGTACACTTTTACAAAGGATGAGATGTATGCTATTTAATGATTTGAAACTGGGCAGGTTTCAATCACAGAATTACGTGGCTGTAGATCATATGATTGTTTCCATCTTTCAAAACTTTTGGCTCCAAAATTTGCATCTTTTCCACTGTGAAAAACATACCCACAGAATCTTGTAAAAGATGTAATTTATTTTGGTAGTACTTTACCCGGTTGCATTAAATTCAATTCATTTTATTCCAATTCACCTACTGATTAGTACGTATTAATACAGGAAATGTTCCACTTATTTAACATGAGTTCATAATCAAGAGCAATGTTTTTAAAGTAATGAAAATATTAGCTTCACAAACACGAGGAAACCTGCAGATGCTGGAAATTCAAGCAACACACACAAAATGCTGGTGGAACGCAGCAGGCCAGGGAGCATCTATAGGGAGAAGTACAGGTGGCATTTTGGGTTGAGTTCCATCGTCAAGGTCCTGACGAAGGGTTTTGACCTGAAGTGTCGACTGTAAAATATTAGCTTCATCATTTTCACTGTATCCATCTGTGCTTGTTATTAATTTGGTCTACGGTACTTGAATTCTCAGTTCCCTGGTTTGCTTCTTACATTCTTTTGCCTGCCTTCCATTCATTCTTGTTGGCTCCTTCTTCCATTTGTTTATTCTGCTGAATTCCTTTTATAGCTTGATTGTTAGTTAGTATCCTGTAGTGTGAGTCCTATCCTTCAATCATTGGTAAAGTCTTACATTCACTGGAGGGAAGCAATGCATGTCAGACTCTTGCTGATAATCTTGATGTGAATTACTTCTCTTTATTCCGAGGACAGAGGATGCTGGAACTCCTCAGCAGGTCAGGCAACATAAAGAGAAACAAAATCAGTAGTTCAGATTGAAGCAAAGTTATTGATCTGTATTATTTTCTGTTGTTCCTTCTGCAGACACTGCATGACCGTCTGTGTTTATACAGTACCTTCTGATTTGTTTCAGATTCACAGCATCTGCAGTTTGTTGACTTTAGTATTTTTTTCCTTGTTATTGGGTGTGTACAGGGTGAAGGAATGTCAACTGAAAAAGAAAGACCTGTTGAAGTTTTTCTCCATTGTTGGACGGAGCACCTATTTGACAGAGCTAACGTGAGTTCTTGGTCCCCCTGAAATCTTACACTGTCTTATGGTTTAGAAACACATCCTTGTGTATGAATTCCCTTATACTCGAAGAGAACAGTCCCCACAAGGTAGAGAGCAGACCTTGATGGCAGATAAAGGTTTTTAATGACTGCTTATCTGCTGAACATTCTGATTCTAGATTTTGTGCAATGCCACTAAACTGGAGAAGATAAGAGAAGCAGGAGTGAGATCCTTCTCATCTCACCCCCAAAAGTCCCAGCCTTGGAAAAGCAGCCACAGTCCTCAGAAGTAGAGAATTACAAAGATTATTTTCTTAAGAATTTGGTGCATGTTTTAGTGATCTTTGGTGCTACAGAGATTGAAAAGTAGTTGTCTAAGGTTTCTCACAAGCACCTTCTTGTATTTGACCACTTGCGATGCGTTGCTGGATTGATTGTTGCCGTAAGTCCTTGGTTCCTGCTTGTAGTTGCTTGGCCATTGTTGGACCAGTTTTCTCAATAGTCTCTTGAAATGATATCAGTTCACATTTATTGTTCCTTAAATGTGGTTAAAAATGCTTCCTCGTGCAGCCTGCAGGAGAATTATTAGAAAATCTGCTCCAGAGAATAGTCTGTATAGGTGACACATAAAGACCAGGGAATTCCACCAAAATCCAAATGACATGTACCTTTAGTTCTGAGCTCTCCCAGCGAGGCTGATGGACGTATGTGGTAGCGGCAACTATTGAGAACATGTGAAGTCACTTCCCATGAGGGGAAAAGAAAAGTGATCTGATCAAATAGTTATGATTAGCATGGGGCTCTCACACACTGAAACAGTCCTTAACTTGAGTTTTGGTTAAAGGGGTTTCCCTCTGACCTGAGGGGACAGTCCAGAGAGTCCACTTCCTTCTATCCAGCCACTTGCTGCTGATATTCTGAGGCCTTCCGATAGCCTCCCTGACCACCAGCCAGTCCCGCGGGGTAACCCTGGACAGGTGAGGCCGGCCCAGAGGCATAGCCTGATCCATTCCTCTCCCACTAATCCAAGCTTGATCCTCTGTTCAGTCTCCTCCCTGCAAAGCATCCTGACCCTGGTCCAGCCCTCAATTCCCTCAGACCACACACTGTCAGGAATAGAATCTCAGCTGAAAACCAGAGCAGATGAGAGACGTGGAAAGGTTTTCTCAACACCCTCTTGACAAATTATGTTAAACTTTACCGTCCACTAATCTACCCACAATGTGAAATGTTTACACAAAATATTCTGCAGATACTGGAAATGCATAAGACCATAAGACATAGGAGCAGAATTAAGCCATTCAGCCCATCGAGTCTTCTCCACCATTTCATCATGGCAGATCCCAGATCCCATCCAACCCCATACACCTGCCCTCTTACCATATCCTTTGATGCCCTGACCGATCAGGAAACAATCAACTTCTGCCTTAAATATAGCCATGGACTTGGCCTCCACCGCAGTCTGTAGCAGAGCATTCCACAGATTCACTACTCTCTGGCAAAAAAAAGATTCCTCATCTCTGTTCTAAAAGGCCACCCTTCAATTTTGAGGCTGTCCCTTCTAGTTGTGGATACCCTCAGCACAGGATTTCTCTCCACAACCACCCTACCTAGTCCTTTCAACATTCAGTTTCAGAGAGATCCCATGTATTTTTCTAAATTACAGTGAGTACAGGCTCAAAGCTGCCAAACACTCCTCATATTTTAACTCCCTTCATCCCCAGAATCATCCTCGTGGACCTCCTCTGGACTGTCTCCAATGACAACACATCCTTTCTGAGATAGGGGGCCCAAAACTGTTGCCAATACTCCAAGTGCAGCCTGACTAGTGTCTTATAAAGCCTCAGCGTTATCTCCTTGTTTTTATATTCTATTCCTCTTCAAATAAATTCCAACTTTGCATTTGCCTTCTTTACCACAGACTCAACTTGTGAATTAACCTTCTGGGAGTCTTGCACGAGGACTCCTAAGTCCCTCTGCACTTCCAATGTTTGAGCCTTCTCCCCATTTAGATAACAGTCCACACTATTGTTCCTTTGCCCAAAATGCATTATCATACAGTGCGTTCCATCGGCCACTTTTTTGCCCATTCTTCCAATTTGTCTAAGTCCTGCTGCAATCGCATTGCTTCCTCAGCACCACCTACCCCTCCACCTATTTTTGTATCATCCGCAAACTGCCACAAAGCCAACAATTCCATTATCTAAATCACTGACAAACAATGTGAAAATTAGTGGTCTCAATACTAACCCCTGAGGAGCAACTCTGGCAGGTAAGCAGAAAAGGCCCCCTTTATTCCCACTCGCTGCCTCCTGCCTGTCAGCCATTCCTCTGTCTGTGCCAGTATCTTTCCTGTAACACCGTAGGATTTTATCTTGTTAAGCAGCCTCATGTGAGGCAATGCCTTCTGAAAATCTTAAGTAAATGACATCCATTTTCTCTGCTTTGTCCACCCTGCTTGTTACTTCCTTGAAGAATTCTAACAGAATTTCAGGGAAGATTTCCCTTCACGGAAACCATGCTGACTTTGACTTATTTTATCATTAGTCTCCAAGTACCCTGAAACCTCATCCTTAATAATGGACTGCAACACTTTCCCAACCACTGAGATTAGACTAACTGGTCTATAGTTTCCTCTCTTTTGTCTTCCTCCCTTCTTAAAGATCGGAGTGACATTTGCAATTTTCCAGTCTTCTGGGACCATACCAGAGTCAAGTGATTCTGAAAAGGTTATGACTAATACACCTGCTATCTCTTCAGCCACCTCTCTCAGGACTCTGGGGTGTAGTCCATCTGGTCCAGGTGACTTACCCACCTTAAGACCTTTCAGTTTACCTAGCATTTTTTCCTTTGTAATAGCAATGTCACTCACTCCTGCTCCCTGACACTCATAGACCTCTGGCATACAGCTAGTGTTTTCCACAGTAAAGACAGCAGCAAAGTACTTATTAAATTCATCTTCCTTCTCTTTGTCCCCCATCGCTACTTCACCAGCATCATTTTCCAGTGGTCCAATATCGACTATCACCTGTCTTTTATTCTTTATGTAACTGAAAACAATTTCGGTATCCTGCTTTATATTATTGGCTAGTTTGCTTTCATCTTTTCATTTCATACAGCTTTTTTTAGTTGCCTTTTGTTGGATTTTAAAAACTTCCCAATCACCTAACCTCCCACTCCCTTTTGCTACCTGATATGCCCTTTCCTTGGCCTTTATGTAATCCAGAGCTTTCCTTGTCAACCTCGGTTGCCTGGCCCTGCCATTTGAGAACAACTTCTTATGTGCGACATATCTATCCTGCGCCTTGTGAACTATTCTCAAGAAACTTCAGCCACCTCTGTTCTACCGTCATCCTGGCCAGTATCCCCTCTGCCACCCTCCAATCCATTAGGGTAAGCTCCTCTCTCATGCCTCGGTAATTCCCTTTATTCCATTGCAATACTGATACATATGAGTTATGCTTCCCCCTCTCAAATTTCAGTATGAATTCAATCACATTATGATCACTGCCTCCTAAGTTTTCCTTTATCTTAAGCTGACTAATAAAATCAAGGTTATTACACAAGAGAGTAACACATATTTTCTCAACACATTCCTGTGTCACACTCAGTGTAGAATTAATCTGGCTTAACCTGTTATCTTGATGCCAGATCATTGCACAGCAAGGATTTAGAACTCAATGTCTTGTGAATCAAGTTCACATTCCATTACTTGGTGTGATTTGGTAAGTGTTAAAGATCATTTTCATATAACTTGTACTGGTTTAGTCCGGTTCTTTTATTTCACCTAGTCACTGTCTGAAGAGATAGCAGTAGCCAAGAGAATATGAACAAAGTGTCAAAACATTTGGATGTGGCCCAGGTATGGAAAGAGAGACACTGACGTGGGTCGACAGTTCACCAACCTTAATAAGAACTGCTGGAGAATTTAAAGGCGGAGGAAAACAATTAACACTGTGCCATTAACAAAAACAGTTAAACTGACAGTTAACGCCAACATTGCGGCTGGAAACAATAACTAATTTCTAAATGAATCCCGCTTCTTGACAGCGTCAGTCAAAATGGCAGTCCTCTTTCCCGGACAAGGACAGGTCAGCAGGGAGCATCAATGTTGCTGTACTTTGGGTCAAGTCTTGACAAGGCCAGAACAAAAAGAAGGGAGTTAAGTACCATCACCATGAGACAGTGATTAGCTGGAATGTGCGTACTCACAAGCACAACTGGCCCTCCATAGGTGCAGCTCCTGATGCATGACAGACCTGAGCCCGCTGGGTCCCGGATGAGAGATTTGTCCAAGAGATCATTGGCTGGGATCCAAAAATGTTCCTCGGGGCCATACCTCTCTCAATCCACTGTGGACCTTGCCCAGCATCCAGCGAGATGCTGCACAGTATAGACCAGGGAACCATCCACCAAGTAGGGAGGAGGGTGGGTTGGGGTGACTGGAGCCAGGGGAGAGGTGGTAACCAGCCTGAGCTGAGAAATATGGATCACTGGGTGGATCTTAATTGATACTGGTAGGCACTGTCTATATGAGACCTTGTTGATAGCCATTTCCACTATGAACAGTCTCACATAGTGTGGGGCGAACTTGCGGCTCTTAAATTTGAGGGGAAGATCCCTTGATGCTAGCCAGGCCTTCTTTCCTG
Organism: Hypanus sabinus; assembly: GCF_030144855.1. NCBI lineage: Eukaryota > Metazoa > Chordata > Chondrichthyes > Myliobatiformes > Dasyatidae > Hypanus > Hypanus sabinus. The sequence goes on from NC_082722.1 coordinate 24,370,356, forward strand.
GCTTGAGAGTCCTGACATGTTGGCAGAGGCGATCAGCCTTCTGGGCCCGTTGTTTCAAGCATGTATGAAGGAAGTCCCGGCTCATCTCCACGTGAGCTTGTCGCGTTGGATCAACTGTTCAGCAGCAGGAATCCCCGGGTCATTCTCCTGCTCAGCGAAGAGTGGTGGCCGGAATCCCTTCTGGCATTCAAAGGGGGACATGCCAGTGGAGGACAACTGGAGGTTATTTTGGGCAATCTCTCCCCAAACCGATTAGTAGCTCCAGGACACGGGGTTGGAAGAGGCAAGGCAGCTCGGGGTTGTCTCCAGCTGCTGATTCACTCTCTCAGTCTGACAACTAGATTGGGGGTGGATATCAGACAAGGAGCTGGCCATGGCTCCCACAAGAGAACAGAAAGCCTTCCAAAAACAGGATGTGAACAGTGGTCCTGGATCACTCATGATGTCCTGGGGGAAGCCTTGCAGCCTGATTACATGCTGAACCATGCGGGTGGCAGTCTCACAAGCTGACGGGAGCTTAGGGAGAGCAATGAAGTGGGCAGACTTAGAGAATTGGTAGTGTTTCCATTGGACATCCACCAGGAGGTGGGACCAGGGAAGGTGAGGCATAGGCAGCAGACATAGCAGACCCTTGGAGCACTGGCTTGATGTCTTGTTCTCAGCACAAGTGGGACAGGCAGAGATAAAGTTGTGGGCATTCTGGGACATAGATGGCCAACAAGAATTTTCCCGGGTCCTTTGAATTCCCAGATGGCCAACCAGACAGGAGGAATGGCCTCATCGCAGCGCCATGGAGTGCACCATAGCAGGGACAAACCGTCTATTGGGAGGTCTGGATCCGACTGTTGGGTAGCCCTCACCTCTGCCTCTTCTCCCCAAATCACTGGAACAGCAAAGCACTAACAAGGAAGGTTGGTGTCTGGATCGGCATTGTCCTCAGACCTGCTGAACCGCTGGGAGAGAGCTTCAGCCTTGGTATCCTTGCTGCGGGGATGATAGGTGAGAGTGAAATTAACCGGGTGAAGAAGAGAGGTCAGCAGGCTGGGTGGGTGTTTGTGTCTCTTACCGTCCCAAATGTAGGAGAGGCTCGTGATCTGTCCAAGCCAAAAAGGAATGCTCTGCCCCCTCTGGCCAGTGTCGCCATTCCACCAGAGTCTCCTTGACAACCAGCAGATCTCGGTTCCCAGCATCGTAGTTACTCTTGGCAGGAGGCAAGCGAAGGGGAAGAAGGGCGCAAGGGTGCAGCCGGCTATCCGGTGAGGAGCACTGAGAAAGTACATCTCCAGTGCCGACATCGGACGTGTCCACCTCGTCAATGAATGGCCGGGATTGGCCTGGGTGTTGCAGCACTGGAAGCGGTGAAGCATCACTTCAGTTCTGGGATTGTTTGGTTTGCTTTTGTTTGTCCAGTGGAGTCCTGCAGCAGTCTTCCTGCTGAGTGCATTCATGTAGGCCACGACCGAGCCTAAGTTTCAGGTGGAGCAGCGACAAATTTCACAAACCCCATGAAGCACTGCCCCTGTCTGACCATGGATGGTTTGGGCCTCTCTGTGACTGCCTGAACTTAACGTGGGTCCATTTGACCACTGGAAGAGGTGGGTATATAGCCCAAAAACAACACCTGGTCTTCATGGAACTTACACTTCTGAGGCTTGGCATACAAGTTATTCTCAAGGAGCCTTCTGGATATGCTGGACATGTTCCTAGCATGAGCAGAAATAGATCAGAATGTTGTCCAGATACACTAAAACGAACTGATTCAACATGTCCCTACGTACATCCTTGACTAGGGCTTGAAAACAGCAGGGGTGGTGCCCAGATGAAAGGCCATTGCAAGGGACTCATAGTAGCCAGAGGAGGAGTTGGCAGCTGTCTTCCACTCATCCCTGCTCCGATTTGGACAAGGTAAGCGTTGCACAGATCTATCTTCAAACGAAGAGGAAAGCGGGGGAAGATGGCAGCTGCTTCTCACGGTCATATTGTTTAGTGACCGATAATCAATGCGGGGACAGAGCTTGCCATCCTGCATGCACACTAAAATCGTCCCTCCTGGTGAAGTTGACGGGCAGATAAATCCCAAGGCTAATGCCTTCTTGGTGAACTCCATGGCCATCATTTTTGGGTGAGAGAGTGCAAAGAGCAAGCCCCGGGGAGGACTAGTACCGGGTGAGCAGTCAACGGCACAGTGGAGACAGTGAGGTGGCTTTCTTTTTACTGAAGACCTCAAGAAGATCAGTATATTCAGCCAAGATGCCGGACAGGTCCACCTCCGTCGTTGACACAGGAGATTTGCAGACCAGAGCTTGAAATGGACGCAGACAGGCATTAAACGTTCCCCCAGTCTTAGAGTGCTTTTAGGGACCAATGAATCTCTGGGTTATGTCAGGATGACCAGGAAAGGCCAAGCACCAGTGTCACTTCCGGCGAGTTAACCAGTTAGGAGGAGAGTCGTTCCCTATGTTGCCCTCCTGCACAAGTTGGAGGGGTTTGGTGGAAAGATCGATCATCCAGGGCTTTGTTGATCTTTTTTCTCAATTACTGAGTCAGAACTCTCCACCTTCGAGCCAGAGAGATGTCCAGGAGTTTCCTGGCTGCACGGGAGATGCTAAGTGCCTTATGTTCATGAGTACAAGAGTACCACAGCAAGGAGGATGGGAGGACTGACCGGTGTGGGCTCACCTCCCTCCTGATGGGCATCCTCTCTTATTGGACACCTAGAATGTAGCTGCCCGGGAATGTCCTGGATCACCGCAGCAGAGGCAGGAACCCGTATCCTGCAATGATCTGATTCCTCCTGAGGTCGGTGCACGTGACCCCCATTTGTCCAGGCTCCTCCACGGACTGGGTGCTGTGTGCTGAGGCAGAAGATAGATGGTGGTACAAAGTGTAGGAAGCTCAAGACATGCTTTTCCAGTGCCAGTCATTTACCTGATCATCAACTCGGAAAGCCAAATTAACCAGGTTGCCTAAATCATTCTGCTCAACACAGACAGTGATCTCATGTTGGAACCTGACGTTCAGCCCGTGCTGGAAGGCAGTGATGAGAGATCTCTCATTCCGTCCTGTCTCTACCGCAAGGGCGCGGAATTTAACTGCACGTTCCCTCACCGTCTCTCTACCTCGGTGGAAGTCTAGGAGTCTCCTGACCACATAGCCAAATACTCTGCTTAACTCAGCAGCAGCGTGTCGAAATGACTGGGCTGTGGAGGAAACCTTGCTCCCATAGAGCATTGAACAAGCTGGTTGGAGGTCCTCCCAGGATTCTCATCTACGTGACGAGCAGGAGTGGCATTTGGACTGAGAACAGTGACTGCTTGCATGAACGTTCGTTCACCTGTATTAGGAAGTTTTCTGAGGTGTGTTGGTGTGACATGCACCCAAAAACACCATTCAATAATTATAAAGAATTATATAAAATAAAGTTTAGAAATTAAAGTATGGATATGGAATAACATATGAGTATATACATTAATAATAGCGTATATACAGTACAATGTGCAGTGATGAGGGTAATAGAGAGGGGTTAAGGTGGGCTAATTAACAAAGCCTATTTCAGACATGAAAGAGTGTAAATGAATTAAATATAAGTAACAGGATTACAACAGTATGAAGTATATGAAAATGACCTTTAACATGTATACATAACCATAGTTAGTCATCATTAGCAACAGAAGTCACAGATCAAGTGTTAGCTTTAAAGCTGCTATTTGCCATGTGATCTCCCTTGGTTACAATAGTCAATAAATCCCCCCCATTCAGGAGTTCATTGCATCTCATTTCTTTTTGCAGTCATTAGGATCAAGAGAGTTAATGTGATGGGCAAGATTCTGAATTTGATTCTGAATATTCACCCCAGCACCTACCTCCCTCTGCTGTAAGATTTAATGCCTTATGTTCTTCAAACATCATCATCACATCATTGCCTTCAAAGCTGAAAATCCCATGTTATCCTGTCTATGGGGTTTATAAACTAGACAACAGAAATTCACTGTACACTGATTCCAAGAACTGAACACCGTTTTATAGTTTTGAATATACCTGTTGCAATCTAACCTGTGCTCTGTGCAAGAAGTCAACTTCCTGTGGTGTACACCACATTATTGTTCCAGTTATTTGCAGAGTTTGCACAGTTGCAGCAAAGGTATTGTTGAAGGCTTTGTTTCTCCTACACTCTATCTTTGTTGCTGGTGAATGATGAAAGTTGTGTCTTACTCACAGAGAAAAAAAATTGTTTAAAAAGAGATGCTCAATTGTTGCTTTTTAATCATAGGCTCACCAACAACATAATGGGGGATGAAGACATGAGAAATCTGGTGCAGGTCGTGGTTAATCTCAAACATCTGGAAGAACTCAAGTGAGTGGTCACACACAGTGCAACCCCTACAAGGACAACTTAAAACTTGACCCAATTACATCAATATGAGCTAAGGGACTTTATAAAAAGTAAACACTTCAATAACCCACAACTTAAAATTAACCAGTCATTAGTGATTTAAATCTTTGGAAAATAATATTTTAAACTAATAACTCCCTTGTCCTAGTTTCTTAGAGCATGGAAACAGCCCTTCAGCCCAGTTGGTTCATGCTGACCAAGGTTCCCATTTAAACTAGTCCATTTGACCATGATTAGTTCATTCTTTTCTTTCCATGTATCTGTCCAAGTGCTTTTTAGACATTGTTTCAGTGTACCTGCCTCAACAACTTCCTCTGGCAGCTTGTTCAAAGTCAAAGTAAAATTTATTATCAGAGTACATGCATGTCAGTACATACAACCCTGAGTTTCCTTTCCTGTGGTCACACTTAACAAATCTATAGAACCGTAACAGTAAACTGCAAACAAACTGTGCAAATGCAGATATAAATAAATGGCAATACATAATGAGCATGAAATAACAAGATTCAAGATTCAAAAACTTTATTGTCATTCTAACCGTACATCAGCTCTGCAGGGCAAAATGAGACAGCGTTTCCCAGGAGCAGTGCAATCATAGCATAACAAACACAACACTAAATAATAAACATAACAATAAATAGTAAAACACAACAGCCACATGTCAGTTAAAAACAAGTTATAAGTGTCCAAAGCAGAGTCAGGTGGAGTAGCTATTTAGCAGTCTGACTGCCTGTGGGAGGAAGCTGTTTAGTAGCCTTGTGGTTTTAGTTTTGATGCTCCTGTATCATTTACCTGATGGCAGAAGAACAAACAGTTCATGGAGAGGGTGTGAGGGGTCTTTAATGATGTACCGTGTCTTCTGGAGGCATCAACTCTGAAAGAGGTCTTGGACAGAAGGTAGGGTGACCCCAATAACCTTCTCTGCTCCCCTAACCACCCTCTGCAAGGCTTTTTTGTCGGCAGCACTGCAGCTGGAGTACCAGGTTGTGATGCAAAAGGTCAGCACACTCTCAACCACGCCTCTGTAGAATGTAGTTAAGATGTTAGTGGGGAGTGATGCTTGTTTAAGCTTCCTCAAAAAGTGCAAACTCTGCTGGGCTCGTTTCACAATCCCAGTGGTGTTCCTGGACCAGGTGAGATTGTCCGAGATCTGCACCCCAAGGAACTTGATGTTTTCCACTCTCTCCACTGTGGAGCCGCTGATGCTGAGGGGTGTGTGCTCAGGCTGAGACCGTCTAAAATTGACGATCATCACCTTGGTTTTGGTGACATTAAGCATCAAGTTGTTGTCACTGCACCAGCTCTCTAGGTGTTTAACCTCCTCCCTGTACATTGTTTCATCATTTTTGCTGATGAGCCCCACCAGTGTGATAAGAAGATAAAAGGGTGAAGTTATCTCCTTTTGTTCAGGAGCCTGAGGGGTAGTAACTGTTGTTGAACCTGGTCCTGTGAGTCCTGAGGCTCCTGTACCAACCACCCTCTGAGTGAAAAAAATGCCCCTCAGGTTCCTACTAAACACCTCTCCTCTCTCCTTAAACCTGTGCCCAACCCTGGGGAAAAGACGAGGTGGCAATTAGTGCAGACTCATGCTTAGTTCTTGAGCTGTTGCTTTTTAATTATGTGAATATTGTTGTGTTAATATTATTTTGTGTGCTATATGAGGTATACATACTGTGTTTTGCACCCTGGTCCCGGAGGATACATCTATATGGTTGGATGACAATAAACTTGAACCTGATCTTAAACTTGCTGCCAAGTCCCTGATCACAACTTTCGGCTTTCTACGCTTCACATTCAGGTTTATTTTTCACATGAACATGGACTCATACTGTCAGTTTCCCTGCCAGTTTTCTCCAACATCGGTGTATGTAAAGCAACAGATAAATCTTGATGGGATCAGTGTGCTAAACACTGAGATTACAATTTGTTGACGTTGAATCTTTGAGATTAATTTTAAAGTTGAAAAGTGCAAAAACAGGTAGGTCATGCAATTCTGGTAACCAATCAATGTGTGTTCCTACTGCAATGATAAAAATCAAAGTGCCAGAGATAGACAGCAGGTCAGGCAGCTCCTGTGGAGGAAGAAGCACGATGAATACTTTGGACTGATGATCTGGCATTTGGACCTAACTCTTCAGATGAAATGTAATTGACCTGAAATTTTAATTATATCACTACAAATCCAGGCTGGCCTGCTGAATATTTCCAGCACATTTACAGTACTGTGCAAAAGTCTAGGCACCTATTTATAGCGAGGGTGCTTAAGACTTTTGGACAGTCCTGTATTTGTCAACATGGAGTGGAGAGCAAGTTTGTAAATCTGGTGGGAGAAAAGGATGTATGGAATGGTGAGGGAGGAGTGCCGTGGGAAGATGGTAGAGGAGTGCCTGGGGAAGGGGGTGGCGTGGGTGCAGGCACACCCAGTCCGGAGACACCAGGCAAGGTCATTTGGTTACAAACAATTGGTTTATTGATAATTATAGAATGTTTCTCTGGCGCTTCCCTCTCCCTGCCCCTTGTCCCAACCATGACTCCTCTCTCCCAGACCCCTTCCCACTCCCAGTCCAAAAAAGAGGCCCATATCAGAATCAGGTTTATCATCATTCACATAGGCCATGAAATTAGAGTTTTTTTTGTGACAGTTCTACAGTGCAATACATTAAATTACTACAGTACTGTGCAAGAGTCTTAGGCACATTTACATACGGTAGGATGCCTAAGATTTTTGCACAGTACTCTACATTATCTGCAATTATTTGTTTTCAATTCCCACTACGACTCCATTCGGAAACCACAAGAATTTATGGGGACACAACGTTGCCCGACTATCCTCAGCTATTTACAGTATGCTTTCTGCTGGCTTCCTATTGAAGGGAATCAGATGCGATTTCAAAACTGGTACAGTCTGTTTCAGATTTCATGATATGTTGCTATATATTTCCGAAAAAATATCATGATACGTGATAGTTCAGTGCGGGATGCAGAGATAAGCTGTGGGACAAGTTCTTATTGTCCCACTCATGTCAAATGCAGAATTTAAAATTTTATTGTTTTATTTTCCAGTCTACAGAAGAATGGGATTTCTCTTGCTGCTTTTGAAAACCTTTGTGAGGCACTGAATTTTTATCCTAAAACATTAACAGTAAGGTATGCTTGTTACTGACTTGGGCCAAAGGAAGGGTGTTGCCAGTTATTTATTTTCACTTTTTCTTTATCTGCACTGGCAGAGACACTCCAACACCCTTACACAACAATCTTCTGGGCTTCCTCTCTGTCTTTGTCTATGTTGGTTTGTCTGCCTCTCCCTCTATCTACAAGGCCTATAAAAAGTGCTCATCCCCTTTGGAAGTTTCCATCTTTTATTGGTTTACAACATTGAATCACAGTGAATTTAATTTTGGCTTTTTTTTGACACTGATCAATAGGAAAAGACACTACTGTATCCAAGTGAAAACAGATCTCTACAAAGTGATCTAAATTAATTACAAATATAAAACAAAATAATTGATTGCATTAGTATTCACCCCTTTAATATGACACACCAAATCATCACTGGTGCAGCCAATTGATTTTAGAAATCACATAATTAGTTAACTGGAGATCACCGTGTGCGGTCAGTGTGTTTCAATTGACTGTGTAAAAATACACCTGTATCTGGAAGGTTCAACTGCTGGTGAGTCGGTATCCTGGCAAAAACTACACCAGGAAGACAAAAGAACAACTTCATGAAAAGGGTATTGAAAAGCACAGGTCAGGAGATGGATACAAGAACATTTCCAAGTCACCAAATATCCCTTGGAGTACAGCTAAGTCGATCATCAGGAAATGGAAAGAATATGGCACAGCTGTAAATCTGCCTAGAGCAAGCTGTCCTCGAAAACTGAGACTATGCAAGAAGGGGACTAGGGAGGGAGGCCACCAAGAGACCTATGACAACTCTGAAGGCGTTACAAGCTTCAGTGGCTGAGATGGGAAAGACAACTGTTGTCTGGGTTCTTCACAGGTCGCAGCATTGTGGGAGAGTGGCAAAGAGAAAGCCACTGTTGAAAAACCTATGTGAAGCTTCAGCTAGAGTTTGCCAGAAGGCATGTGGGGAACTCGGAAGTCAGCTGGAAGATGGTTCTATGGTCTGATGAAAATGAAATTGAGCTTTCGGCTATCAGACTAAGTGCTGTGTTTGGCATAAGCCAAACACCACACATCGTCAGTAACACACCATCCCTCCCTGCCATGAAACTTGATGGTGGCTGCATCATGCTGTGGGGATGCTACACTGCAGCAGGCCCTGGAAGGCTTGTGAAGGTAGAGGGTACAAGGAATGCAGCAAAATACAGGGAAATCCTGATGCCGTCTGCAAGAGAACTGTGACTTGGGAGAAGATTTGTTTTCCAGCAAGACAATGACCCCAAGCATAAAGCCAAAGCTATACAGGAATGGCTTAAAAACAACAAAGTTAAAGTCCTTGAGTGGCCAAGTCAGAGTCCATATCTCAATCCATTGAGAATTTTCAGCTGGACTTGAAAAGGGCTGTTCACTCATAATCCCCATGCAATCTGACAGGGCTTGAGCAGTTTTATAAAGAAGAATGGGGAAAAAATAGTGTCCAAATGTGCAAATCCCTCTCTCTCTCCCCTCTCCCCTCTTCCAACCCCCTACCCCTCTCCACCCCTTGCCCCCCCCACCCCTGTCCACTCATCCTTCCCTCTTCCCCACTCCCCCCTTCCCTCTCTTACCCCCCTTCTCTCCAACACAGACATTATGGAGGGAATCTTTTTTGACCCTTTATCCTCTTTTGTACACTAGCATGTTTCAACAATGGGGGCTGAAGGGCTTCAGAATTGACCCCAAGATTGTTGCTGTCAGAACTTCGAGTGTTTTAAGACTGAAGGCAGTGTTGTTTCTGGTTTCTGTTTCAGGTTTGAAGAGATGTGGATACATGGAGCAGATTCTGCTAACCTTGTTGTGAAGTGTGTCCAAACCCATCTGAATATTGCGGAAATTAGGTTAGAACTTCACTCTTTATCGGATTGGTGGTTTATATCAACATTACAGTAATAGACTACAGTATCTGTTTTACGATTCTTTGATGTTCAAGCTTGATGTAAGTACTGCTGAAAAACTACTTTGATGTAGACGTGGACTGAACCAGGGTCAGGTGTTTGGCTTGTTCCCCATGTAACTTCAGCTTGTCTCAGTAAAGCTAATGAGTGTAAAGTTAGGCTGGATTTAATGGGGCCTTCGCAGAAATTGGCAAGCAGGAATAACCGAGCTGCTCCATGGTATTCCCTCATATTCACGTTCCCTGGATTATTTTGATTGGATCCACACAATCACTGACACAGGACACGTAGATTAGCAGAACATCCATGAAGACAACTCATTTGGTAAAAACACAGACCTAGCAGTTCAGTAAGATTAACATTTCTTGAGATTACTTATAGCAGTATTAATTTATTTCCAAGAGATTTAAAGGAGATGTGAGCTGTCTAGGTCATCTGGCCTATCAGAAGGACGTAATGTTTAAGCTGCTGTGGGATGTTATATACACCTGCAGTTGAAAACCAACATCTAAGCTTTGTATCATGTCTGAGGCATTTGAGGTTTCTCTAGTGATCTGTGGAAGCCTGTTGTCAAGGGGAATTGAAAAGCAAAGTCATGTCATCTCTCAACTATCTGTAGTGCCAGACATAATTTTTGTTAAGTCCTGAATGCCTTAATGTGGTCTGTGAATCACTGATCCACCACAAGTACCAGCCTGTGTTCAGCTGTGTGCTCAAGCATCAGATGTTGGTGTTCAATTGTCCTTTTGGCTTACTTGGAAGTGTGACAGTGAGGGATCCATTTGGCCAGGACCGTAAGTTCACATTGACAGGGCCAAGTGCTGCATCACTAGGTTTGAACCTCAGTCCTCCTCACCTGGCCCAGCTCCATATCCCTTACTGCCCCTCACTCTCAATGATGTATCGACTCCTTTCATGAAATCTGAGAGGAGATTTACAAGGATGTTGCCTGGATTTGGGAGCATGCCTTAGGAGAATAGGTTGAGTGAACTTGGCCTTTTCTCTGTGGAGTGACGGAGGACGAGAGGTGACCTGATAGAAGTGTATAAGATGATGAGAGGCATGGTTCATGTGGATAGCTCGAGGTTATTTCCCAGGGCTGAGAAAGGGGGCACAGTTTTAAGGTGCTTGGAAGTAGGTACAGAGGGGATGTCAGAGGTAAGTTTTTCACACAGAGACTGGTGACTGTGTGGAATGCACTGCCAGCGACAGTGGTAGAGGCGGATAATACAATAGGGTCTTTAAAGAGACTCTTAGATAGGTATATGGAGCTTGGGAAAATAGAGGGCTATGCGGTAGGGAAATTCTAGGCAGTTTCTAGAGTAGGTTACATGGTTGGCACAGCATGAGCTTATAATGTGCTGTAGGTTTCTATGTTCTATGCTGCCCCATAAGTCAATCTTTTACGGAGCTATTCATCACAGAAATGGGTCTTATACGTCCACAACGGCCTCTTTGCCCATCAACATTAATCCCATTTACCTACGAAAGCATCATATCCTTCTGCGTCATACTTATTTAAATGACTGTCTGAAGGCCATTTAAATGTAATATTTGTATATCATTCCACTACCCCCTCTGGCAGTGAGTTCCAGATATCAACTATTCTCTGCATAAAAAGATCTTACCCGTCATATTCCCTTTAAAACTCCCTCTCACCTTTAATCTATGCCCCCTTTGCTTTGATAGCTCTACCATGAGAAGCAGGTCCTGACTATCTACCCTAGCTCTGCCTCTCAGGATATTATGTATCTACCAGGCTGTCCCCTCAGCCTCCCTTGCTCCAGGGAAAACAAGTCCAGCTTTTGCAATCTCTCCGCATAACTAATACACTCCGGTCCGGAGAACTGTGAGAGAGAATTCCAGTTTTTTGCTTTTCTGAAGTGTTTCCTAACTTAAGAACATTAGATTGAGGAGTAGAAGTAGTCTCTTTGGTGCTCTGTGGCTGCTCCAACAGTCAATAGTATCACAGTTGATCTTTTAACTCAGCACCATTTTCCTGCACTAATCCCATAACTAACTATTAAAGGTTAAATATTAGAAGTCTATAACTTGCTGACTTGAATATTCTCAGTGACTGAGCCTCAACAGCCCAACAAGTTGTTCATTTCAAGCCTTCAGCACCTTTCAGATGAAGAAAGTTCTATTGATTTTGCTGTTATTCACCAGTTGTAGACAGTTGGGCAAGGGAAATCCCAGCTCCTTATCCTGTCAAGCCTCATTCAAATTTTAGATCCTTCAAAGAGATCATCTAGACCCAAGAAGAATGATAGCTGAGTCCACCCAGTCTCTTCTCATTGGTCAAATCCCCATCCCAGGGTCAGTCTAGTGAGCCTTTGCTGCACTCACTCTCTCTCAATGATTTGAAAGCCCAAACTCCCTTCTTCTCTTGTTCAGCCTGACAGCAAGGAACTATCATCTCTTTGTCTACAACCCTAAATTCTTCTACTATATGATCCTCCTTGATCAAAGACTCATTTCTCTAGACCCACCACAATAAAGCCCAAATTTATGAACCTGGATATTCTCGTAATTCGTCCTCCTTTCCTTTGGGATCTATCTGCTCCTGGACACTCAGCTAGACAGAAATCAAAAGGTTTCCTGCTGACATCTAGTGACATCTTCTTGCCTAGCAGATACTGCAGCACTGTGGTGTAAATGGGTTGCAGAGAAGACTGAAGGTCAAATCACTGGAAGAGGTTTTTCCACGGATTCACCCTTATTTATTGTTAAGAATCTTTGCTTGCTGTTCTGCTTGAGAAACTGCAGATTGTTTGACTGATTAGATTGATCAATAAAATGTACTTTTCAGGATAAAGGCGAACCAAGCTTTAATAAGGCTAATGGACAGTGATTGCCGAACTTCTGATGGGTACGTAAATCTCGGGTGTCATTAAAATCGGCAAGGGCAATAACCAACAGGCCGGATGGTAGAACTGAGGCCATGATCAGACTACCCATAGCTTAATCAAATAACAGAGAAGGTTCAGGGAGCTCAACGATCTTTACCTGATCTTTCTTCCTATGTTCATCTGTCTGGTTTCTATTCATAGTGTCAATTCTTCCGCTGAAGCTGATATTGGCTGTTCAGGCAATACCTCACCTTGTCCTGACGAAGGGTCCTGGCCTGAAACATTGAACATCTACTCCTCTCCATAGACACTGTCTGACCTGCTGAGTTCCAATGGCATCAAGTGTTTATTATTCTGGATTTGCAGCTTCTGCAGAATTTCATATGTTTATGATGACTTTGTTAATGCTGGAGTACCGGCTGTTGCTGTTGGAAAGGGCTATAACCTCCTCAGTGCTTTAGGCAGCAGTACCCCAGACAGGGACCATATCTCTTCACCTGGGACATATCACATTTCATAGTCACTCCAAATGCCCCCACATGAAGAACTTGTCTTTGTCAGCTTCCATCCCAGCGTCTCAGTGATTGCTATCGTTATCCTGCCCTGTACTGATCCCATGGTGACCTTGGGCTGTGCTTCCTTGAAAATGAGAAGAGTTTGGGAGCAGAGTCAAGATGCTGGAAGAATTTTCCTGATGAAAGCAACAGTATATATCCTTAACACAAGAGATTCTGAAGATGCTGGAAAACCAGAGCAACACACACAAGGTACTGGAGGAACTCTGCTGGTCAAAGAGAATCTTTGGAGAGGAGTAAACAGTCAATATTTCAGGCCAAGACCCTTCATCAAAACTGGAAAGGATGGGGGAAGGGTAAGAAATTGGGAGGAGGGCAAGGAGTACAAGCTGGGAGGCAATGAGGGTGGGGATGAAGTGAGAAGCTGGGAAGTGATAGGTTGAAGAAGAAGGAATCTGATGGGAAAGGACGGTGTAGCATGGGAGAAAAGAGGAAGGTGTTCCAGAGGGAGATGAGAGGCAAGTGAGGAGAAGAGGTAAGAGGGGAGTCAGGATGGGGATATGTAATAGAGAGAAGGGGGGAGGGGGGAGAAATTACTGGAAGTTAGAGAAGTCAATGTTCAATTTGTTGGAGAGTGTGGGAGCCTCTTTTCTGTAACCCTTTATATAAATGGCTATGAAAGGCCGTGCGGGCACACAATCTGAGTCTGACTGCATTGTTACCATTACAGTGCCATGGCCCACCAGCCCAGAAACAATGATGAGCATTTACAATTCACTGAGTTATTACAGCACAGAAAGAGGCCATTCAGCCCAGTAGGTGGAGTGACGGAACTCCATGCAGGTCGCACCTGAGTCCAGATTCAGACCCAGGTCCTGGGAGCTGTGAGGCAGAGCTGCAACATAGGGACTTCCTCTGCACCCAGGCTGATCCCAGATCTTTCTTATTCTTTACAGCACCCAAATGGACAAAACAGCATCCTATCCTTCCCTCAGATTACTCAGGTAATTAGTCAGTTTAATTACTTTGATTATCAAAATCAAAATTATACTTTAAGAATTTTTCTTTGCAGTCATTTTTATAATCTAATATACTGGCAGTTCATTTGTAAAGGATTAATGTAAAATTACAGGTGTCCCCCCTTTACAAAGGTAGAGTGTTCCTATGAAACCACTGTTAAGCCGAAGTGGCATAAAGCGAAGAATCATTAATTTATATCGGAAAAATTTTTGTAAAAGCAAAAATCCTCTTTGTAATGCAAAAACAGGTTACTAATGTAGGTCTTTTGTAAAAGCAAAGTGTCGTAAAGCGAACATTGGTAAAGCAGGGGACACCTGTATTGCAAGGAATGAATTATTTCTTCTAAACAGTCCTGAATACAAAGCACATTTTTCTACCTTACAGTCTGCAACAGTGTAAAATCGAAGCACCCCACCTTCTACAACTTTCGTCCATCATTAAACAATGTCCCAGTTTAATGGAGCTGTAGTAAGTTTTTCACTTATTTGTAGCTTCTCATTTTATCTGTGTGTTGTACTTGTGTGTTGCCATGAGCCATTACCAGTCTTTGCTGAGGAAAATATTATTGATGTACAGTATATTGTACCAAATTTAGCGAAGCACTGTTACTTCAGTTGGTACTGTATTGCTTTGAGGAGTGTAAAGATTTTATCAAGTGAGTGAAAAACACCCAAAAATCTGCAGTTGCTGGGAATCCCTAATAAAATATGAAAATGCTGGAAATGATCAGCAGATTAGACAATATCAGTGGGAGAGAAACCAAGCTCACATTTCAGGACAAATGCCCTTTGTTTGAAGAGCTCAAACTAAGATTTCACCAGCTGAATTGTTAATTCCATTTCTCTTCCACAGATGCTATCTGACCTGCTGAGATTTTCCAGTATTTTCTGCTTTAATTCTGATAAGTGAGGCTTTGGGCCTACTCCAGGCTTCAGTTCTGAGGACTTACTTCTGGTTCGGAATGCTGGTGTTCGTTTCAGTTGTTTGCCTGACTTGTATTTTCTTTTCTTTCTCTTGTGCTTTGTGTGTTGGTCTTTTATTCTTATTTTTTTTTACTTTAATTGGGTCCTTTGGGGTTTCTTGCTTTCTGGCTCCCTGTCAGCAAGCAGATCTCAAAGTTTTTGATAATAAATGTACTTGAACTTGAACATTAATTATGTATTTTGACAGAACCCCTGTAATGAAATCCCAGGCATATAAAATTTCTGATACTTGACATATAAACTCCCCTCAGGCATCCAGCCGGGTACAGATATCGATTATATCCAATGGTTTGATGATAAACTCTGCTATCGGCACCCTGAAGATGGCAGAGTTTGTCATCGAAACATCGGTTATAATCGATACATATACCCAGCTGGAAGCCCGAGAGGAGCTTATTCATAATATACACTGGGAAAGCACTAAATCCTTACTCTGATACTTGGTTCTCACACTTGAGTGTGGTGTTCCTCCTAGGCAAATAATGATAGGTAGATAGCTAGGTAGATACTTTATAGATCCCTAAGGAAATGACAGTGTCACAATACCATTGCAAGTGCACAGATATACAAATATTAGAAGAGAAGTGACAAAGAATAAAGGAAGAAGGTGCTGCTGAAAGCAAGAATTCACTCAGGGACTGGTGCCTCTGTGGCTCCAGTGGTGTTTCACTGGGTCAGAATAGTTCGGTTGTAATAATTTTCTGTGCACAAAAATTTTGTTATTAAGTTCCACTCCAGGACTGAAAACTAACTTGATAATGCAGTGCCCTTCCAAACCGTCCTGTCAGAAGTCCTGTCTTCTGGAAGCCTTGTCCAGTGGGCTGCTAAAGATCCCTCCCTCAGTTCTAAGAGGTGGAGGATTTTTGGCCTTAGACTTGGCCTTGACTATTTTCCCTCTTCAACAGTTTGACTATCCTTCTGCATTGCACTCTGGTGAAGCCAAAAATAAGTCAAAATCAAAGTAAATTTATTACCAAAGTACACATTTGTCTCTATATAAGTCCTTGTGATTAATTTTCTTGCAGATTTACAGGAAAATAACCAATACAATAGAATTCAGGAAACTTAGGCATGAACAATGACAGCCAATGTGCAAAAGAAAACAAGTTGAGCAAAACAAAATAATACTGAGAAAGTGAGTTATTGAGTTGTTGAAATTGAGTCTACGGGTTGTGGAATCAGTTCAGAGTTGAGGTGAGTGAAGTTACCCACACTAGTTCAGGAGGCTGGTGGTTGAGGGTAATAACTCTTCCTGAACTGGGTGCTGTGGGACCTAGGATTCCTGGTGCTCTTGCCCAATGGCAGTGAGAGGAGTACATAGTCTGTATGGCGGGGGTCCTCGATGATGGACGCTGCTTTCTTGTGACAATGTTCCTTGTATATGTGCTCAATGGTCAGGAAGACTTTGCCTGTGATGTGCTGTATCCAGCTCTTTCTGTAGACCTGTTCATTGCATATCAGACTGTGATGCCATCAGTTAGGTGTTCTCCACTGTGCATCTATGGAACTTTGTCAACGTTTTAGAAGACGTGCCAAATCTGCATTCACTGTCCTTCAAATGAGTTCCCTGCTTGGGTCCCCAGTGGCAGTTGTGCAGTCTGTGTATCTGGTGATCTCACCACCCTGAGGTGGAAGGGATGGTTTGGTACTCGGCTCTGTGCCTTGTTGGTTCTGGATTTGATATCATTGGTTCTGCTCGTTCCCTTACAGCCTGTCCCAAAACAACCTCGGTGACAAGGGAGCAGAAACGCTGGCTGAATTCCTTCAGGTTATCCAGGGGCTGAGAATTCTCAGGTAGGTTCTGGAACACAAACTTGATCCCTGTTTTCAATCTTAAGTTGCCATTCTATGTTATTGGACATTGATTTGCATCATGAGAATTATTCAGCTGTGTCTGTGAGGAAGGGGGTGAAGCTCAGCAAAGGGCCTGTTTTTAATCTCCAGTGTCTGCTCCTTTAATAATTGACACACTCCCTTTTATAGTCAACTTGCCTTTGGTCCCCCACACCCCTCCCTCTCCTGGCCATCAGCGGCAATGAACGTTGCTGTCCAAGTGCCTTGCAGATCCTAGACACAGCCCTCATCCCCCGTCAGGGAGTGTGTGGGTGGCAGGAAATGAAGCTTAGCTGGGACAATCCCCAATAGTCCCAGTCCGAGTCCTCACATGGGGTAAGGTCTCAGTCTTCATAGTTAGGATCCGAATCAGGTTTATTATCAGTGCCATAAGTTGTGGAGTTTGCTCTTTTGTGGCAGACATGACAAACTACTACAAGTTGCCATAAAAATAAGTAGAGGAAAATAGTGAGATAGTGGTTGCAGAACGTTCATAAGTCTGACAATAGAGGGGAGGGAGCTGTTCCTAAAACGGAGTATTGGTCTTCAGGCTCCTGTACCTCCTGCCTGATGGTAGTAATGAGAAGAGGGCACACTCCTGATGGTGAGGGCTCTTATTGATGGAGGCGGCCTGCTTAAGGCACTGCCTTTTGAAGATGGACTCAATGGTGGGGAGACTAGTGCCCACTAGTAGCTGGCTGAGATTACAACCCTCTGCTGCCACCTTACGATCCTGTGTATTTCCACCTCCAAACCGGGCAGTGATGCCACCAGCTGAAATGCTAAATCCCCTCAAGCGGTTGGGGCTGGTAGAGTTGGTTCCTGGCAGATAGTGGGATATTTTGAAGGTGAGAGGCAGGTGGCAGAGTGTAGTCTAAAATTACACAAAATGATTCAGAACAGATGTGATTTAGATTGGGTGTGATTTTAAAGTGAGTGTTATGTAGAGTGGGTGTTATTCAAGGTGGGTTTGATGTAGAATGACTGGGAGATCTTCGCAAGGCTTCAAGGATACACTGTTGCTGCATTTTCGGGAGCTTCTCATAGTGTACATACTTCATATTTCGGAAGATGATGAGGTAGATCTTTTGCCTTTATCCACTCTGAGACGCAAATGCCTCACCAGAAAGGGCAGGAGGGAAGATGCTCCAGGTCTCTGCACTGAAAGCAGTCATCAGAGGTTGCGCTCAAGATGTCTGCCATGACTTTTAAAATTGACTTCATTTTTCATTCTGAAAAAGCCCCTCTTTTAATCTGGCTTTAAGCATCTACTAAAAAATAAAGGTTAGCTTTATTTGTCACATATGCTGTACATCGACACATAGGATGAAATGCTTTATTTTTGTCAGCAAGCAACGCAGTCTGAGGACGAGCTGGGGGCAGCCAGCCAGTGTCAGCGTACTTTTGCCACAAGCATTGCATGCCCACAACTTGCTAACCCTTAGGAGTACGGGAGGAAAGCAGATCAGCCCGAAGAAAGGCAAGTGGTCACAGGGACAATGTACAAACTCGTTACAGGCAGCGGTGGGAATTGAACTCTGGGTGCCGGCTCTGTCAAGTGTCATCCAAACCGCATGCTACTGTAACACCCAGTACTAATTCCATTGGGAAGACGTTGGACTGTTTGCCCCAATACCTTGTACAAGACTGACCTAGTAACAGGTGCTCATTTGAAATCTTGCTGCTATGATTAGCTAATTACTGTCTCTCCTCTCTCAGCCTAGAATCCACCAACATAAGCAACGCAGGCATGGTGCTGCTAACAACAGGTCTTTGTAAATGCCACAGCCTTGAGGAGTTAAAGTAAGATCTGAATTTTGCTTTGTTCGCTTTGTTTGTTGTCTGGATGATTGGATAGTCTGGTGATTTCTTTTAGAAGATGGTTGCGATCCACCTCGCTTGACGTTCTTGGGTTCCCAGAATCCTGATTTCAAATGGTCCAAGGGTGGTGTATTTCCCGTCAACGCTGCTACTCCTTGCTGGGAGAGGGTGCAGTCTTCACATTCTCAGCAGGCCCCAGTCACAGCAGCCGGGTGAAATCTCCGTACAGGATAGTCATCACCAGTGGCCCGGCTGGCATTTATCCCTTACACATAGGCATGCACGCACGCACACATATACACGCAGAACCTCTTACCCCACATCAAACACATCACCGTTGACCACACAACCCAGATAGAACATGAAACTTCCACCACATTTGAGTTGACCACCAAGATTGCATTTAAGGCAATGCTGGTTTAGTATATAGTAAGAGGATTAGCAGAAAAGAATCCAAGGGTATGTTGATGGAGGGCAATGAAATAAACAATAAAAATCACATCCACTGAGCACCAGGCGACTGATAGGCTACATAACTGTGTTTCATCAGAATTTGGGCTGGGCAACTAACAGTAACCACTTAGCAATATCCAGTTCCTCTTGAGCCTGTTCCATTGTTTAGTCAGATTATAATTAATGTGTAGAACTCTTATCTATTACCTTGATTCTGAAAGTCCTGATAACATATTTTAGGAAGCATTTACTTGGAAACATCTTAGGCTACTTACCTTCAGGCCACCAAGAATAACACGTAATACTGATTAATGACTTCTGTTTTGAGCTTTCTGCTTTCAAACCACAGAAACCAGCAATATTTTAGAGGTCATCTCTGAAGGGTTTAACTCTATACAAAGGATGCAGCTTTAGTGACACCCTGTGGGCATTTTACCTGAGCATTACACAGAGTGGATCTCACTCTCTGATATTTTTGCAGTGGCAGGTTTGCTCAAGCCAGTGCTGCTTATTTAGATTTAGGATTTCAATACACAGTTGTTTATCACATGTGCATGGAGACATTTGCATTAACCAGCAGACCCGGTGCACAGCCTGCAAGTGTTGCCACACATTCCTGCGCCAACGTTGCCCTTTCCTTCTCAAACTGTGTGCCATGATGCCACCCCCACTATAATGCTTCCTTCGTCAGTTTGTATCGAGTGCTGCTGTTGACTGAATTGAATTATTCACTGTACATGTGCCCACGTGTCCCTGTAGTCATTCCAGTGACTCAGCCAGGTTGGCAGATTTGTACTGCAGCTTGTAGTCATGCCACTGCTTAACCAAAATGGGCAGCTAATGAAGAGTGATGACAACCAGTTGGAAAATCAAACACAAAAGTACAAGATTGTGTAATAACACTAAAGTTGCCTTTGAACAGTAGTGTTAAGTGTGAGTTAGAGGTGAATGTCAAAGTTCTGGTGTCACCAGACTCTCAAAAACTAGCAGCCTGGCACGTTGACTGCCATCACCGGAAATTATTCAAAGTGTTTACGTGTCTTTATACGTTACTGATCGCTAACACTGCTCCAATAATCTTACTGGGAAGCATTCGTTTTCCAGGACCGTGCTCCTCTGGCTCATCCTGTCTCAGGGGTGTGGGTGACTCCAGTGCAAGCGGGTCATGCCAGTGTTCTCGCTGCAGACGTTTCCTGGTCCCTCTCACTGAGACTGAGGCATTGGCCTGCTCCGGCTCTTCCAGACTTTGCTTTCTCAGGACTCACTTTTGTGCCGATTCCTATTTGCTTACTTTTATTGTTTGCACAATTTGCCTTTCCCCTTTCCTTCCACCTTGGGTCTTCTTTCTTTTAATGGGCTCTTTTGAGTTTCTTTGTTTTGTGGCTGCCTGTAAGGAGATGAATCTCAAGGTTATATGATGTATGCATACTTCGAGTCAGAAGCAAGTTGAATATCACCGGCATATATCGTGAAATTTGTTAACTTTCTGGCAGCAGCACAATGCAATACATGACAAACGAGAGAAAAATCTGGGCATTACTCTAAGTTTATATATTTATAAATAGTTAAATTAAATAATAGTGCAAAAACAGAAATAGAAAAAGTAGTGAGGTAGTATTCATGGGATCAATGTCCAGTGACAGAGGGGAAGAATCTGTTTCTGAATCGCTGAGTGTGTGCCTCCTTCCTGACAGTAACAATGAGAAGAGAGCATGTCCCGGGTGGGGTCCTTAACGATGGACGCCGCCTTTTGGGGCATCGCTCCTTGAAGAGGTCCTGGATACTACATAGGCTCATGCCCATGATGGAGCTAACTAATTTCATAATTCTTTATATTCTTCGATATTATACAGTACTGTTCCACCCCCCCACCCCCCACTCCATACCAGACAGTGATATAGCCAGTTAGAAACACCTCGCTGCTTGTAAAAAAGGCACAACAAAGACTCTTCTTGCTCAGAAAGCTGAAACAGGCCAAACTCTCATTAAAGCTGTTGCTTAACTTCTGCAGAAGCACACTTGAAACCATCCTGGCCAACAGTGCCACAGTGTGGTCTGCCAGCTGCACAGCCGCTGAGCGACAAGACCTGCATCGCGTGGTGAAGGCGGCCCAGCGAATTGTCAGGATGGAGCTCCCAGGACTGGACACCATCTATTCCGGCAGATTCAGGAGGAAAGCAATCAGCATAACCAGAGGCACCACACACCCCGGCCACTCCCTGTTTGACCCGCTTCCGTCCAGCAAAAGGCTCAGGACACTAAAACCCAGAACAAGTAGACTGAGTAACAGCTTCTATCCCAGAGCTGTAGCCTCCATCACACCACTCCCACAGAACAATGACTGAAACTGTGAGCACACACGTGCACACACAGGGACTCAAATACTTGCACTAACGGCACTTTGTGCATTACTGTGATATTCTGGTGCTGCTGCAACTTATTTTCTGCTACTTATCTATTTAATCCTGTTTTTCTATTACTGTCTTGTTTTTATCTACCGCTTTGTTTGATTGCCTGAGAGGAAGCCAAACAGAATTTCATTGTAGCTATGTATAATGATTATAAAGATCATTCATTCAAAGAATGGTCTCCATGGTAAATCTGTAGAAATAGCGAGTGTTTTAGTTGACGTACCAAATCTCATCAAACTCCTAATGAAGTAAATTTGCTGTCTTGTCTTCTTTATAGCTGCGTCAATATGTTGGGACCAGGTTAGGTCCTCAGAGATATTAACAGCCAGGAATTTGAGACTGCTCACTCTCTCCAATTCTGATCCCTCTGTGAGGATTGGTGCGTGTTCCCTTCCTGAAGGCCACACTCAGCTCTTTGGTCTTACTGATGTTGAGTGCAAGGTTGTTGCTGCGACACCACTCCACTAGCTGGTCTATCTCGCTCCTGTATGCCCTCTCGTCACCATCTAAGACTCTGCCAACAATGGTTGTATCTTCAGCAAATTTATCGATGGCAATTCAGCTGTGCCTAGCCACATGGTCATAGGTGTAGAGAGAGTAGAGCAGTGGGCTAAGCACACATCCCTGAGGTGTGCTAGTGTTGATTGTCAGTAAGGTGGAGATGGTATTTCCAATCCTCACAGATTGTGGTCTTCTGGTTAGGAAGTCAGGGATCCAGTTAAAGAGTAAGAGGCAGAAGCCCAAGTCTGGAGCTTTTGCTTCGGGACTGTAGGAATGATGGTGTTAAATGCTGAGCTGTAGTCAATAAACAGCAGGTGATCCAAGGCCGTGTTGAGAGCCATTGAGATTGTATCCACTGTAGATAGGCAGATTACAATGGGCCCAAGTCCTTACTGATTTGATTCAACCATGACCAATCTCTAAAGCACTTCATCACCGTAGATGTGAGTGCTACTGACGATAGTCGTTAAGGTAGCTCACACTGCTCTTCTTGGGCACTGGTATAATTGTTGCCATTTTGAAGCAGGTGGGAACTTAAGACGTTAGCAATCAGAGATTGAAAATGTATTTGGACACCCCCTGCCAGTTGGTTGGCACAAGCTTTCAGAGCCTTACCAAGTTCTCCTTCGGGGCGCTGTCCTGTGAGGGTTACTGTCCTGAAAGACAGCTTGACATCGGCCTCCGAGACAGAGAGCACAGGGTCGTCGGCTGCAGCAGGGATCCTCACAGCTGTAGCTTTGTTCTCCCTTTCAATGTGGACGTGACGGGGATTGAGCTCATCTGGGCATGAAGCACCGCTGCCGTTCATGATGTTGGGTTTTGCTTTGTAGAAAGTAATGGCCTACAAACCCTGCCAGAGCTTACGTGCATCCAGTGTCTCCTCCAACCTCACTCCGAATTGTTCCTTAGCTCTTGAAGTAACCTTTCACTTCCGGGGTGCCACTGATAAAGGTGACTCGTGCGGTAACTCCTTAAAACATTCTCATTTCAGCCTGCCTCAGCTGAGAACCGCAACTGGTCAAGTCTGGTCTGGTCAATTAGTAATGTCATGCTTGAACAGCCTATCGACGTAGATCAGAGTCTAGGGGCAGAAGAGGGATTGTCGTACTGGGCTAAAGGCGTGTTTAAGAAAGAGGGGCTTTCAGCTCCCAATACCGACTACCTTGCTGGCAAACGTACAGTCTCTGGTAAATAAGAATACCTGTAAATAAGAAGGTCGTAGAGCAGGAGCTGCTTCAGAGGGACATTAGGACCACTTGCATCTCTTGTTTCACAGAACTTTGGTTAACCCTTTCCGTTCCAGATGCAGTGATTCAGATTGACAGGTACGCAAGGCACTGCCAAGATAGGACAAGTTGAGTCTTTTAAAGCCAGGTGTGGTGGAGCGTGTTATGCTTCATGATCAGCTCCTCATGGTGTACACACGTGGCTGTGCTGTCCCAGTCCTGTCCACCAGACCTGGAACACCTCACAATCAAGTGCCGTCCATTTTACCTGCCAGGGGAGATTTCAACGATTATTCTGGTAGCAGTGTGCAACCTACCGAGCAGGCTCTAGACATACTGAGTTTTGTGATCAAAAGGCATGAGAAAGCACATCCTATCCTTTTGGGGGATGTTATCCAGGCCAGCTTGAAAAAGTCTCTAAATAATTATCACGAAAAGATCACGTGGTTCTTGCTGAGTTATTCCACGCCCACACTTGGGGAAGGCTGATCACCTGACTGTGCTTCAGTACAGGCAGAGACTGAAGGCTGCAGCGCCAGTAGCGAGGACCGAGGACATGCAGGAGCACTTGCAGGACTGCTTTGAATTGGCGGAGTAGACGGTATTCAAAGATTCATCTTCAAGTCTGAATGACTGTCACCAACTTCATTAAA
Source organism: Hypanus sabinus (assembly GCF_030144855.1). Classification (NCBI taxonomy): domain Eukaryota; kingdom Metazoa; phylum Chordata; class Chondrichthyes; order Myliobatiformes; family Dasyatidae; genus Hypanus; species Hypanus sabinus. The sequence continues at coordinate 24,394,077 of NC_082722.1, forward strand.
CCTGCATGGATGGGTGTGTGCCTACAAGAACCTATTACTTGTAGTAGGTTCCCCAAATCAAAAGCCATGGATAAACCAAGAGGTTCGTGGTCTGATGAGGGCTAGATCTGTGGCATTCAAGTCTGGCTTGTGGAGAGCTATTCAAGAGCATTGATAATAAATGAACTTTGAAACAGGACTTGCTTCCCCAGTGACTGAACAATGGCAGGTGGAAGGTAGCCCGCAGGAGACCGTGAAAGGTGGCTCTGCCCTCCAGGCTTCAGTGACTCTTTGGCGGCATGGTTACCAGAGGGCTGGCGGGAATGGTGGTGGGGTCATGAATACTGGGCCTGCAGCAGATTCGTGCCCCACTCTTCTCAGCAAACCCAATCCTGGATTCTTCACAACACACACAGAATGCTAGAGAAGCTCAACAGGTCCATCAGCATCCCAGGAGTGGGACGAGGAGGCCCAAGGACTCTCCTGAAAGCAGATTGGGTGGGGGGGGGGGGGCTGCGAGGTACACTCATTCTGTTGTTTTATGCTTGACTTCTGTCAGCTCCCAAGGTTCTCCGTACCAACCCAATGCTCCTTCTCCACTGAGTGGTTGCGGGCCAGAGATTCTCAGGAGCTGGAGCAGAGTGCCTGCTTCAGGGCTTTCTGCTGATCACAGCCAGTTTCTGTTTACAATGCAGAGGAAGCTGTGGTTGTGCCCATCTAAGATTGCACTGTGTGGTTAGGTGCAGTTGTACAAATGAAGTTCCTAGCACTTCTACGGACGTGAGAAGGGAGAGGCCCTCAGCTGCACACGATGCTACATGTGAGGTTGGAGCAGGTCATTCATTACACACCGGCTGTGCTGGTAGGGCACTAAGTATTTGACGAGGCATCTCTCCCATCCACTGGAGAACTGCGGCCACATTACCGGTTCTCCAGAACTGGCCACAGGCTACTCCTGACTTCTGGGTTAACAACCATTTCGAATGCAGTGCTTGTATCAGTGAAGTGGCATCCAGCATCAAGGACCCTCGCCATCCGAGACAAGCCCTCTTCTCTTTGCTACCATCAGGGAGAAGGTACAGGAACCTGAAAGCACTTAGGAGCCGCCTCCTCCCTTCCACCACCAGATTTCTGAACGGTCCAGGGACCCATGAACACTACCTCACTGTTCCTCTTTTGCACTGTGTATTTGTTTTATCTTTTATTGTAACTTACTGTAGTTTATGTCTTGCGCAGAAAGCTGCCACAAAACAACAGTTTTCATGAGAAATGCCAGTGATAATGAACTTGATTCTGATTCTGGTCTTTGTTGACAGTCTGTTATCTTCACTTCTCCTGCTATTCCACCACCTACCTACACAACAGCTCTTGTCTGCCCGGAAGGCTAAGATGGGAGGCCAGGCACTGCGGGCTTCATCCCGTCTGCAGCTTGTGAGATGAGATTGGGGTGGGAAGAATGGGTTGAGGGGACGGTGGCCTTCTTTTCTCCTCACACTCCCTGTGGCAAGGGATTCTTCAGTCTGGATGACCCACCTCCCCATTTCCCTGCAAGTTCCCCTTGTAGATGAAGGAGCTGTCTCAGCAAATAGCTTCTCAGGGCCTGGATCCTCACAGGTTCTCTGTTTCTCTCATTGCAGCTTGTCGCACAATGAAATGGGGATGGAGAGTGCCAGTGAACTAGGAAGAATCCTTCTTGGCCTGCCACGACTGAAGATAATCAAGTACGGTCTACAATCAAATTTCTTTGCAGCTCTTTACCCATTGAATAGCAAAGTCTAGTGATAAAATTAAACAAATCCTATTTTCCACTTGCCAAGTACTCTGTCATTCCCTCATAAACTACATGACATAATTACAGTATTTGAACACAGTCGTTCCTGCCGGGTCAATTGGTACTTGTTATATGAGAAGACAGAAGAACGGGATTGAGAAGGATACTAAATCAATCATGATGGAATGAAGGAGAATCAATGGGCCAAATGGCCTCACTCTGCTCCTATGTCATCTGATCTAACGGAATCACTTGGTTGCGACATTAATCTGGATAAGATAGAAGTTAGACTGACACTTTACTAATGGTGATAGTTTGATCTTCTAATTATTTTGGCATCTATAAATGGAGCATTTAAATATTGTAAACTGTCAATGAACCTTTCATGAAATTATTTTGTTTTCCACTGGAGGTTCCTGCTGAAACAGAGAACTTATTGACATTCCTAGTTGTCTGCCTTGTACATAAAAACGGCAATAATCTGATGCTAGTCATCTGGAAATAATGGTGGTTCAGCATCTGGCACACTGACCCTTATACCGGCCCTCAACACTCCATTCCTGATGTTCCCAGACTCCCCTCAACACTCCATTCCTGGTGTTCCCAGACTCCCCTCAACACTCCATTCCTGGTGTTCCCAGACTCCCCTCAACACTCCATTCCTGATGTTCCCAGACTCCCCTCAACACTCCATTCCTGGTGTTCCCAGACTCCCCTCAACACTCCATTCCTGGTGTTCCCAGACTCCCCTCAACACTCCATTCCTGATGTTCCCAGACTCCCCTCAACACTCCATTCCTGGTGTTCCCAGACTCCCCTCAACACTCCATTCCTGGTGTTCCCACACTCTCCTCAACACTCCATTCCTGATGTTCCCAGACTCCCCTCAACACTCCATTCCTGGTGTTCCCACACTCCCTCAACACTCCATTCCTGGTGCTCCAACAGTCCCTCAAAACTCCATTCCTGGTGTTCCCAGACTCACTCAACACTCCATTCCTGGTGTTCCCACACTCCCTCAACACTCCATTCCTGATGTTCCCAGACTCCCTCAACACTCCATTCCTGGTGTTCCCACACTCCCTCAACACTCCATTCCTGGTGCTCCAACAGTCCCTCAAAACTCCATTCCTGGTGTTCCCAGACTCACTCAACACTCCATTCCTGGTGTTCCCACACTCCCTCAACACTCTGTTCCCGGTCTCCCACACTCCCTCAACACTCCATTCCTGGTGTTCCCACACTCCCTCAACACTCCATTCCTGGTGCTCCAACAGTCCCTCAAAACTCCATTCCTGGTGTTCCCAGACTCACTCAACACTCCATTCCTGGTGTTCCCACACTCCCTCAACACTCTGTTCCCGGTGCTCCCACACTCCCCTCAACACTCCATTCCTGGCATTCCCACACTCCCTCAACACTCCATTCCTGGTGTTCCCACATCCCCTCAACACTCCAATCCTGGTGCTCCAACAGTCCCTCAACACTCCATTCCTGGTGTTCCCACACCCCCCTCAACACTCCATTCCTGATGTTCCCACATCCCCTCAACACTCCATTCCTGGTGCTCCCACACTCCCCTCAACACTCCATTCCTGATGTTCCCACATCCCCTCAACACTCCATTCCTGGTGCTCCCACAGTCCCTCAACACTCCATTCCTGGTGTTCCCACATCCCATCAACACTCCATTCCTGGTGCTCCCACACTCCCTCAACACTCCGTTCCCTGTGTTCCCACACTCCCTCAATATGCCATTCCTGGTTTTCCCACACTCCCTCAATACTCCATTCCTGGCATTCCCACACTCCCTCAACACTCCATTCCTGGTGTTCCCACACTCCCTCAACACTCCATTCCTGGTGTTCCCACACTCCCTCAATACTCCATTCCTGGTGTTCCCACACTCCCTCAATACTCCATTCCTGGTTTTCCCACACTCCCTCGATACTCCATTCCTGGTTTTCCCACACTCCCTCAATTCTCCATTCCTGGTTTTCCCACACTCCCCTCAATACTCCATTCCTGGCATTCCCACACTTCCTCAACACTCTGGTCCTGGCATTCCCACACTCCTTTAACACTTCAGTCCTGGTGTTCCCTTGCTCCCCTCAACATTATGTTGCTGGAGTTCCCAAATTCCCCTCAACACTCCAGATTTTGGTTTTGTGCTACCTTCACCATTCCACCTTTCTCTCAACACCAGTGTAGATATCAGTGACCAGCCTCTGGCGTCTCTTTTCCCTCGTACCCTTCACATCCCATGAAAAAGAGGCCTGTCTCTGACTAGTGATACTGAATGTGACATCTAACTCTATGAAGCCGATAGCTTATTAGTCTTGGCTCCACTCAGTTTGGATGCAGATTCTGTCAGTCGTGTTAGCTGTTGCCATAAGGTATTAGCTGATTACTTTTGCTCTTTCAGCTTGCCTGGAATAACTACGGCTGTGGGCTTGATGGAGACCAGTGTTTTGGCAAGAGGACTCAGTGACTGCAGCAGCTTGGAAGAGATAAAGTGAGTGAAATGTTGCCATGCTTTTTCCTGATAGCAAGCTACAGCATACTCGGGGAAATTGTGCCAATATGCAGATGCAATTGGTTTGCAAAGTGTAATGGAAATAAGGTTTCGGAATATCACCACGTTGCACTTGTTGAACACTGATATCACATTCAGTGCAGATCAGGAAATAAAAACAAAAGCTGAATTTTTTTAACAAGTCAGAGCAGAGGAACATCTCAGGATTGGAAAGAACGGATAAATGGGACAGGATGCAAGAAGGGGGACAGAACAGTGGTGGGGGTAAAGTGTCATGGCCGTAAGGGTAGATGAGAGAGATGGCCCCTGTCTGGCCCACAGCGTAGTAAAGGGCTTGTTTCTGTGACTCTAACATAATTAAAATGTTTTTTAAAAAAAAGGCAAACAAAACCTTAACAAAACCCCATTCTCTTCATTTCTATGCAGTCTGGATTCCTTGCTGCTCAGAGACAGTGGAACACAGTTGTTGGCTGAAGGGATACCGAGAATGAAGTGCTTGAGAAAATTAAAGTGAGTTCTCACAGGATTGTGTTCAAAATTGCTGGAGGGATTTCACAGGATGCAAGTGACTGGACAGGAAACTGGCCTGTGCCCAAACTGACGGGTATCCACGTTCCTGACCTAGTGAGCAAGTTTTTAACGAGTTCCATGCCTCTGTAACACACGAGGTGTACCGGTCATTTCAGACATTGCCAGGGCTGTTGGTTACAGTGACAGGGTGGACAAATCATGAAGCTTGAGTTGCAAATGGACACTGTGGAGAACCAACTCCAAATTCGAAGTAAATTTTTTATCATTGTACATACACTACCCTAAGATGCATTTTCTTGCAGGGATTCACAGTAGAGCAAAGAAATGCAATAATGTCAATACTTGGGTGAAATTTGGATAGCAACATGCACGGGAGTGGTGTGATGGATTATGGTGTGGATTCAGATAGATGGGACTAAGCAGAGTAATAGTTTAGCACAGACCAGATGGACCAAAGGGTCTGTTCTGTACTGTGGTGTTTTATGACTCTAAAAACTGCACACAAATAGAGACTGACAAACAACTAATGTGCAAGTACAAAAATAATTCAGTAAATAAATAATAATGAGAACATGGGTTGTAGAGGACTTGAAAGTGAGTCCATAGGTTGTGGAATCAGTTCGGTGTTGGGGTGAGTGACGTTATCCACACTGGCTCAGGAACCTAAGGGTTGAACAATTCCTGAACTGGGCAATATGGGACCTTGGGCTCCTGTTCCTCCTGCTTGATGGTGGCAGTGAAAAGAAAGCGTGGTGGGGATCCTTGATAATGGATGCTGCTTTCTTGAGGCAGTGCTCCTTGCAGGTGTGGAGAGGGCATGGACATTACAGGTGGTGAACACTCGGACTCTCCCTTCAGCCCTGTAAGTAACCTTTCAATCTATTTGGTATTAACATTACTTTGGATACCACACCCACCACCCTCTCTGAGAGGGAATGCCATGTCCTTTTGCCCTAAAATAGGGGTTCCTAACTCCTCCCTTTTGTTCTGAAATTTATGATTAATTATTACCGACACCTTCTCACTCAATAGATATTCGTTAGCGCAGGGTGAAAGGTTACCAAGGTTAGGTGGAAAGTGGAGTTGAGGACAACAATGACCGTATTGAATGGCATAGCAGGTTTCAGCGGCTGAATTGTCCACTCCCACCCCTGCTCCTAATTTGTGTGCTGAGTCTTATCAACTAACTTGCAGGATTTATCAGTTCTGGTGGCGTTCCATCTAAAATGTATTTCTCCCTTAAAATAGATCAAATCTCCTCCCAGTTTTGATGAGTTGCAGTACTGGTGTTAGCTAAGCACAAGAGACTGAGTGCCCAATGTAACTGTTGGGTTTTCCATCTCTGAGTCAGAAGATCATGGGTTCAATCCCATCTTGAGCACATAGTAGAGGCTTAAGATCATGCAACACAGAAACAGGCCCTTTGGCCCATCACATCGCTACTGACCATTAAGAATCCATTTCAACGAATCCCATTAACCAGCCCTTGGTCAGCATCCTTGGCCACCCTGGTGATTCAAGTATTCATTAATATATTCCTTAAAGTTGTGAAAATACCTGGTTCCACCATGTCCTCAGGCCGGGCCAGAAGAGGAGCCTCGAAGCCTCTCAGTACTTGTCTCCGTCAAGTTCCCCACAGCCTCCTCGGTGCCAAGGAAAATGACCTTATCTACCTTCCAATATGGTCCCCACAGGGCCGTGGTCATCTTGGAGGAGCCACACCTCATTATCTCAGCAGCCTTCACATGATGGCATGACTGTCAATTTTTTTTTTACAACTTCTGTTAATTTCTTGCCACTCCCTCTTCTCCCTTTTTCTATTCCCGTTCCAGCTCCCCTCTTACCCCTTCTCTTCTCACCTGTCCCTCTGTTTCCCCACCTTATTCTCTTCCTCCTGTGGTCCACTGGCTTTTTCTATCTAATACCTTCTTCAGACCCTTATTTCTTGACCCTATAACCTCCCAGCTTCTCACGCCATCCCCTCTCCCCATCCACTAGGCTTCCTCTATCACCTTCTAGCTTGTACTCCACCCCCTTCCCGCCACCTTTGTATTCTGGTTTATTCCCACTTCCTTTCCAATCCTGATGAGGGATCTCAGATGCTGCCTGACCCACTGAGTTCCTCCAGCATTTTGTGTGTGTTGCCCTGGTCTGGCCAGTCTCTCCTCCTGAGTGAAACACTCCATCCTAAGCAACATCCTTGATCGATGCTGAACCTAAAGTGTTGCTGCTGAGAAAGTGTCGTGCTGTCAGATTCGACCAAGGCTCAGTCTGCTCCCTCGGGTAGCTGTAAGGGCTCTCACTGTGCTATTCCCATAAGAGCAGGGGCTTTTGCTGTCCGGCTACATCACCAGAGCTGAGCTCCTCAGTTGGAAGCCTTCTCCTTTTGTGAGTTTGCAGCAGTGCTGGACTTCCTGGCGTACCAGAGGCCGGCCGGCCGGCCACAGCCCCACCCCACTACATGGCGACATGTTCTGAGCCACATTTTCAGAGTGTTAGTGAAAGGGGTGTGAAGGGTTCCTTTGATTAACCAGTGGAACAGCGACGTTGGCCATGGACAGGGCTGATCGGTTTTGACATCTCTGCAGTAGAGACAGTCTTGAGTTTGCAAGGACAGAGAGGCCCCTGGATCATCAGTGATGATGCATGTGGCAGTAGTATAAGCTGGGTCATTTTGATGGAATGCATAATATGGTATGGTCTCACTGCATACCAGTAGTGTATTGGTTTATTAATGTCTTTTGTACCGAGATAGAGTGGAAATCTTTTAGACAATAGATAATAGACAATAGGTGCAGAAGTAGGCTATTCGGTCTTTTGAGCCTGCACCGCCATTTTGAGATCATGGCTGATCAACTACTATCAATACCCGGTTCCTGCCTTGTCCCCATATCCCTTGATTCCCCTATCCATAAGATACCTATCTAGCTCCTTCTTGAAAGCATCCAGAGACTTGGCCTCCACTGCCTTCCGAGGCAGTGCATTCCAGACCCCCACAACTCTCTGGGAGAAGAAGTTCTTCCTTAACTCTGTCTTAAATGACCTACCCCTTATTCTCAAACCATGCCCTCTGGTACTGGACTCTCCCAGCATCTGGAACATATTTCCTACCTCTATCTTGTCCAATCCCTTAATAATCTTAAATGTTTCAATCAGATCCCCTCTCAACCTCCTTAATTCCAGCATGTACAAGCCCAGTCTCTCTAACCTCTCTGCATAAGACAGTCCAGACATCCCAGGAATTAACCTCGTGAATCTACGCTGCACTTCCTCTACAGCCAGGATGTCCTTCCTTAACCCTGGAGACCAAAACTGTACACAATACTCCAGGTGTGGTCTTACCAGGGCTCTATACAAATGCAAGAGGATTTCCTTGCTCTTGTACTCAATTCCCTTTGTAATAAAGGCCAACATTCCATTAGCCTTCTTCACTGCCTGCTGCACTTGCTCATTCACCTTCAGTGACTGATGAACAAGGACTCCTAGATCTCTTTGTATTTCTCCCTTACCTAACTCTACACCGTTCAGATAATAATCTGCCTTCCTGTTCTTACTCCCAAACTGGATAACCTCACACTTATTCACATTAAACATCATCTGCCAAGTATCTGCCCACTCACCCAGCCTATCCAAGTCACCCTGAATTCTCCTAACATCCTCATCACATGTCACACTGCCACCCAGCTTAGTATCATCAGCAAATTTGCTGATGTTATTTTCAATGCCTTCATCCAAATCGTTGACGTAAATTGTAAACAGCTGTGGTCCTAATACCGAGCCCTGTGGCACCCCACTAGCCACCACCTGCCATTCCAAGAAACACCCACTCTCCGCTACCCTTTGCTTTCTATCTGCCAACCAGTTTTCTATCCATTTTAATGTCTTCCCCCTGATGCCCTGAGCTTTGATTTTACCCACCAATCTCCTATGTGGGATCTTATCAAATGCCTTCTGAAAATCGAGGTACACTACATCCACTGGATCTCCCCCGTCTAACTTCCTGGTTACATCCTCGAAAAACTCCAACAGATTAGTCAAGCATGATTTACCGTTGGTAAATCCATGCTGGCTCAGCCCAATCCTATCACTGCTATCTAGATATGCCACTATTCATTCCTTAATAATGGACTCTAGCGTCTTCCCCACCACCGATGTCAGGCTGACAGGTCGATAGTTCTCTGTTTTCTCCCTCCCTCCTTTCTTAAAAAGTGGGATAACATTAGCCATTCTCCAATCCTCAGGAACTGATCCTGAATCTAAGGAACATTGGAAAATGATTACCAATGCATCCGCAATTTCCAGGCCCACCTCCTTTAGTACCCTAGGATGCAGACCATCTGGACCTGGGGATTTGTCAGCCTTCGGTCCCATCAGTCCTCTCATCACCGTTTCCTTCCTAATGTCAATCTGTTTCGTTTCCTCCGTTACCTTTTGTTTGCATGCCAACCGAACAGATCAAAATCAGTTACTTCCATTTTTTTTCAATTGAGATTACAGCACGTGGGAGGACCTTCTGGCCCTTTGTGCCATGGCGCCCAGCAATCCCCTATTTAATCCGAGCCTAATCGCAGGACAGTTTACAATGACCAATTGACCTACCAGTCGGTAGGTCCTTGGACTGTCGGAGGAAACCCACGTGGCCACGGGGGAGAACGTACAGATTCCAACAGGCAGTGACGGGAATCGAACCTGGGTTGTCTGCACTGTAAAGCATTGTGCTATCGTTATCAAATCAGTGGAAAGAAGGCATAGATGAGGGAGCCCAACCAACAGCTTTCTGCTGCTTGTGGTCATGATTGTCCCGTTATATCCATAAAACGGGCGCCTGCCCGGGGGTCTTGAAGCAAACTTTGAGCAGCAGGATTGAAAGACAATGCAGGGAAAAAGATCACAAAGCAAAAGGGGGAGCCTCTGTTTATATGTTTATGAAATAATATGAAAATAAACAAAACTTTCCCACCTTAATTTTTTGTTTAGAAACTGCCATCTCTACAGTTAGGCCAAATGTTGTCAGTTCATGCATTGCTATTATGAAGGGAAGTTAAGGGAGAACTACTGTTGAGAAACTCAAATGCTTTCAGTGCCTTGCTTATACTTTCCAGTAGTTTGTAACCGTTTAAATCCTCCGCTTTACTTCCTCTAGTCTGAAGTCTAACTTCATTGGTCGCAAAGGGGCAGTGGAACTGGCAGACAGTCTGAAATTCAGCACTATGATTGTAGAGATCAAGTAAGTACAAAACTGCCTTAAAACCTAGCCAAGTATACTCCATCTGATTTGGTTAACTCCAAGCATAGGCTTGCACATGACTGTATCTTGTTCCCCGGAGCAAGGAAGGGTAGAAACCAGGCGGAAACGCCTGTAGAGTTCTGTAGGTACGCTGCACTGCGATGGGTGAACGTAACGTATTTCTTGAAGAAGGGAAAGGGAATTTCCACCACCCTCCACCCATCTGGGGTCCTGGTTTATCACTGAACCTGTGGGATCTCACCTTGGTCTGATTGGTTGCCACTGTTCCCCTATTACAACAATTTTTACATCATTTGTAGGCCATTAGTTATCAAGTGCACTGTTTGGGGCATTGCAATAAAACTGTTTACTCTGAAGTCCAGTTATTTCATACTGTGGTTGACGAGTAAATACCAATTCTTCCATAAAAACAAATTCTTCCCAAGTGTTGAAAACCAGACAGAGGCATTTTGTGTAATTGGATTAATGTCGTGGCAGTACACAATGACTATCTAATGAAGTTAATCCAGTTATGAATATAATCTCCATGATGACAAAAGCAGACAACCTCATCAAAAACCACGACAGCCGAAGTGAAACATGCACTTTATCATCTGAATTTTGCACTGTGACTAGTTAATTCCTGGTTTGTGGGAGTGCTGTGTTATGTATAAATGCATTTGTCTGCTCCCCATCCAGTTTGTGTGACAACAATATAGAGGATGTGGGAGCAATGAAACTGGCTGAAGTCCTACCCGGTTTGAAGAGTTTGAAGATACTGAAGTAAGTGGCTACGTTATGATCCTCTCTTTCCACCAGTTCTTGCCCCATTGCTTGGTTGTTGTGCATTGTGTTCTGGGCCAAGCCTCCGAGGAGTTTCATCAGCAGTCGGAGTGGGGCCAAGTAGCTTCCCTTGTCATTCTATGTTTAGCCTCTGTCAGCATTGTCTTGTCCTCGGTGAAGAGGGAGAGTTGGAAATTCCCTCATTCTGGTCAGGCAGAGCTGGAGGGAGCTGTGGCGCTCTCTACATACGCTGTCCAAGCTCAGATGACGAGTGGGATCCACTTAGCCTCTTGGGGGAGGACGAGTAGCTTTTGCGACTGAGGTTCCTCATCAGGACAGGGAAGTCCGGGCTAGTTTCCATTTCCTTGTTTTCATGGGATAAATAAATGTGCTCTGGGGAGCCTTGGAAATAATGCAACAGAAGCAGATCCTTCACCTCACCAAATTGTATAAGCACCTCTATATAACGATAATCAGGAGTTGTCACACATACAACGAAATGCATCAAATCAAATCTGTGAGGTTTGCACTGGGCAGCCCACAAGTGGCTGCCACGCCTCCAGTGCCAACATCGCAGGCCCAATTCTGCAACCCAAACCCAAATGTGGGGAAAATCCAGAGGATTTGAAGTCACGGGGAGAACATACAAACTCCTTACAGGCAGCGGTGGAAATCAAATGCCAGTTGGTGATGGCTGGCACTGTAATGGTGTTATGCTGTTGGCTAAGCTTCAGCTATTCATCTGATTGCTGATTGGAACAACGCAGTTCTCAGCAGGACGCTGTGAGAATTGCAGTCAGTTGAATGATGAACTTGGTAAAGGCATCTTTTGTGGAGATGAGGCCGGGGGGTGGGTGGGGGGGGGGGGGTTGCAGAGTAGCCATGGTCACAGTGAATTGTGGTCTAATTGGTCTATTCGCTTGTATTCTTGTGGAAAGACTGTAGCGTTGTGATGGACTGAAGTGTGCCTCCTCAACGCTGACTAGCTGGATTTCAGCAAAGTGTGCAGTTGTTCTGATATAAGTCATTCTGAACAGCTATAGGAATCTAAACTGTACAGTGTCAGGCTCTATACAACTGTTGACTTGTGCCCCCATTCCAGTTCCGTTTAACTTCATGTCCTGCACTCTATTCGAAGCAGAACAGCTTGGGAGGTGGAGACACAAGCGTCTCCAAGTGCTGGAGTCAGGAGCAAAAAGCAATCTGATGGAGGAACATAGTGGGTCACTGTCATGATGTAGAGTTTCAGTTCCTTCCCAGGCCCCCTGCCAGCCCCTCCCATGCTCAACCTACTGAGTTCCTCCAGCTGATGGTGTCTGCACAATGGTCATGGATTCACAGTGCCCGCCTGATCATTCACACTGGCATGTGTCAACAGGTGCAGGGAATGGGAAGGTGTCATGGCATTGCAGTTGGAGGGGGGAGAGATACTCTGTGGAGAAGGTTTTATTCTTTAACCAACTGATATGTCTTTAAGAGAGAGAATATGGAACCTGTAAGCGAGGATTTGTGACCTTGATGCAGGAATTCTAACGGATTTTGTTTTTGGAAAGTGTTCCTGGAACAATCTGAAATATTAATAAATTAATTTGATTTCAGTGGTTCATTTAATATCAGAGAATGTATACAGTATACAACCTGAAATTTGTGCTCTTCACAGACACCCACAAAACAAACAACCCCATAGAATGAATGATAGGACACTGAAGCTCCAAAGCCCCCCACTCCTACCACCCTTCGCACAATGAGAAGCAAAGGCATCAATCCTCCCCCCCCCCCCACGGGCACCAGCAGAAGCACTAACCCCCATGCAGGTAACGGCAAAAGCCCCCAAAGAGATACTTTGTTTACAGCAAGTTACTTAACTTCAGTATTTTTCATAAAGAATCTGAACAACTGTAGCCAGCTTCAAAATCACATCCAGGCGGTTCCAAGTGTTCCAGCAAAGGTTGGGGTGAGGACTCAAGCTACATTCCGTCAATATTATCCAGTTATTTATTGCCTGGAGAATTTTCCCCAAGGAATTCGAGCTGCCTAAATCAGAGAGTTAAGAACTTCAAGAACTGTCTTGAACCACCAGAAAGGTGTTATTTTTCATCCTGTGCATCTGTGGGAAGAAAAAACTGTCAACTCTTCAGGTGAAACCCCTGCATCAGGTTACTTGTTTTTCCAGATTCCAGTACCTGTGGTCTGTAGTGCCTCTTCACTCAGTCTTGGATTGCAGTTTTATACTTGAAGAGCTGGTCAGGGAATTGATACTGCAAACACATCTGAATGTTGTGTCATTATTTGCATAATAACCTCTTGGTCAGCCTGGAGAAAACTGGACAGTATCCCTTTTAAACCCTTGAGGCAGCCAAAACCAATCGCATGTGCAAAGTATGTCAGCCAGACCTCACCACCCAGGACATGTTCTCTTCCTATTACTCCCGTTAGAGACAAGGTACAGGAGCCTGAGGACCCAGCATTTTCACAACAGTTTTTCCCCCCATTGCTGTCAGATTTCTAAACAGGTTAAGAACCTATGAACACTACCTCACTATTCCTCTTTAGATACTCTATAGATATTCCTCATCTATCTACTGATTGATTGTAGCTTATAGTGACTTGCCATACCTACATCATATTGCCACAAAACAAGTTCTATGACTTGTGTCAGTAACAGTAAACCTGATTCTGACTCATCCTGCTCGCTATGGGAGCTCGGATAAGGGCAGGTCATTGGCCCTGGGTTCTATTCTGACTTACAATTAGGTTTCTGGAGATCACTTTCCAACATTGCCCTCAGTATCCTTGTACGAATCTTTTCTGCTACTGAGTTCTTCGTCACAAGAAGTAGTTTCTATCAACTTCTTTGATCATCTCAAATGTTTCAAACTAAATTACTTCTTAAAACTATGTTGTTAGATTCTGATGTTTTAATCCAAGGTTCTTTCAGAAGTCAGCAAAGAGATGCAAAACATATAGCTTCATGATTGTTTTATTAAGTGTTGATAAAACAAAGGAAAACGAGAATGGACAGTAACAAGAGCAGATAGCTCAGAGACTAAGATGATGCCACCTCATGGTCAACTATTTTTATACCCGTAAGGAAAATTTCCATTCAAATTTGTATATAAGAGTCAGCCAATGAGAAAGCTCTTATTCAAATAACGCAACACCGAGATAGAATTATATCAGTGTAACCACTAGGGGGACACACTGAACAGCTGTATATACATACTGTGCCACTAAGAGGCATAATAAATTGTTACAATATATAACATACAAACAGGTAATTCATTGTTAAATTGCAAAGAAAATAGCAATTAAACAGTCCAATTTAAGAACTAAACAGTCAGATCCAACTCTGTACTGAAAGCAGTACAAACATCATCCATCCAGGTAAATCAGAAGTATACTTGGAAAAGGGACACTGCCTTTCCCAAAGGAAAACTCCCTTCTGGAAAGCACTAACAGGCTATTAAAACAAAAAAAAAACTTCACATCATCTTAAAAGTTTCAATCCCCAATCAGTTTATCTGATCAACCATTCTAGTTAATACCCCGGTCCCCTCTATTACCTCAGCCACTGCACTGCCAACACTTTAAAGCACTTCTTATAATGCTGCTTACATTGTAATTACATGCTGATATTTATACACATCTTATTCCATATCTGTACTTTAACCTCTGACTTTATAGACAGTAATTTTTTATTTGCATATGAATGGCGGTTTTTGTTGCATGTTGTGCCAACGACCACAACGAATCCCTAGTATATGAAAATATATTTGCAGAATAAAGTTGATCTTTGATCCCTAATCAAGGAAGCTCAATCATTGCAATCTTTTCTGCTCCCCCCCCCCCCCCCCCACCCGACAGCGTGATGCAAAACAACATCACAGCGACCGGTGGACAGAAGCTGGCAGAAGCTCTCCGACTGTGCCCGACTGTGGAAGAGGTTCAGTAAGTGCACTACATTGTCACATTGATTGGTCACAGCTTGGACTAACATAATCTGCTTGCCTTGAAGAGTGAAATGTCAGTATCACGTTGTCTTCTCCTGAGCTTTACGTTCGAAAAGGGGTTGGATGATACTCTGCATCATTTCGAAAGTCCGCGTTCCCAGCCGACGGGTCAGTTGCAGAAGGCATTCAGTTCCCCTCTGCATACATATTCATTGCACCAGATGCTGATGTAGGCAGATGCAGGAAAGATGTTAATGAAGGGACAGTGAAATTGGATTGGTATTAAATTTAAATAGACTGCATAACACTGAAAAGGAGGTGTTGGATCCTGACGTTTCTGTGATCCAAAGGTTCTTTGGATGTCAGGCATGAAATATAAAACTTGTTGCTTCTGGTTGTTTTATTAAGTGTCACGAGAGCAGACAGTGAACAAGAGAGTGGAGCCGAGAGAACAAAGGAAAGATAGACCAAGGAAAACACAGTTGTGGTCATCTCAAACTCAGTCCGGGGGTAACAAAACTCCAGCGAGAGCAATTAACCTGCATCGTTCTCACTATTTGTCTCAGCCAGATCCAAGCAGCCTGACACCTGCTACTGAAAACCGAGATCTTTCTAGAAAGATACTGAAGTAACTGTACTGTAATTACTGGAAAATTCACTGGACAATTCCATGTATGTAGGTGATTATATAAAGATGCAAGTGAGCATTGGAAAGTTAAAATACAAGGCAAATGAAAGTTCTACACCCCGATCCAACAGAGAGCTACTTCAGAAAGCCACCCCTACCAACGAAGCCTTCTAAAATGGATTACCAAGTGCCTGTCAGAAAGGCCAGGGCTCCGGAGCCTTTGTCGGACAGTCGCTGTTAGTTGCTAGTGGTCTGAGATTTTGTTTTGCATGGAGGCCAGCCACCCTACCTACCACTGCATCCTTGGACTGCATGAGAAGGAGCACCCACGATTCAGGCCGCACGTCCCCACCCTTGGCTGCTGATACCCAAAGTGCAGGAGGCATGTCTCGTCACCTGTGGTAGAAGGTTCCTCCTCCCCAGGTGGGTGTGCCAGGGTCTACTGGAAGGAGTGCGTGCCTCCTTGCTGAGAATTTAGGACACCTAGTCCATGCCCCAGCCGGAGCAGGCCTGTTACCCATTAGCCTCAAACCTTGTCTTCGGTGCTTTTGCTCCTTACTGCTGGAAGGTTAGTTTATAGCCATTAGTTAATGAACCACTGGGATGTGGGATGAATCCTGAGCACCTGGTGGTCACAGAGGAACATGCGGACTCCACAAGGAGAGCACCCGATGTCGGCATCGAATCTGTGATCAACAGCGCTAACTGCTGTGCCAGAGGCAGCCCAGATGTTGAGGGCACCAACTTGGCAGTTCTGGCTGTTGATTTTCTCTTCCTCACTGAACCTCCCGTTGAAGGCTGCAGAGTTGTCCAGCTCTCTCTCTGGTCAGCTGACCAATTGAGGGCAAGGGCAGATTCCGGGAGCAGGGGAAGCCTTCCTTCTGAAAGAGAAGCCTCATCGGCACTGCACCAAAGGTGTTTCCATCTCCCTCTAGTTGCTGTGAGGGATTGCAGCCCCCTCCAGACATGCTCAGACTAGACAATTCCAATTGGGAATCTACCTGAATGTTGTCGTGGATGTGATGGAAACAGGGACAATGAACAGTTGGCAACAAATGCTTCAGAAAATCAAAACCCCTCCTCGGCAGAATTGAGATATCAGCAAAAGCCCTAAAGAGAACAAGTAGGATGAGTTGGCAGTCCTCTCGGTACAAAACCCTGCCTGCCCGTTAAATCAGCAGGTAGGACACACAAAGTGAAAGTCCAAGATCTTTCTGCTCTGGCTGTGATCCTTCTGAGCACGACACAGAATTGGATCCATGATTTTACAAACCATTCCTTGAAAAAAATGAATCATTAATTCTTCTTCAACATCTTGGATTTTGGATTTGATTTGAGGGGAAATACCCCACACAGTGTCAAAAATACAGTTTTTGCCTCTTATCCCTGAAAGTAGCATCTCTGCTTTCTGTGAAGGCTGAGGAAAGTCCATCTCCCACCCCCCATCCTCATCACATTCTACAGGGGTTGTATTGAGAGCATCTTGAGCAGCTGCATCACTGCCTGGTTCGGAAATTGCACCATCTCGGATCGCAAGACCCTGCAGTGGATAGTGAGGTCAGCTGAGAAGATCATCAGGGTCTCTCTTCCCGCCATTACGGACATTTACACTACATGCTGCATCTGCAAAGCAAACAGCGTTATGAAGGACCCCACGCACCCCTCATACAAACTCTTCTCCATCCTGCCATCTTGGAAAAGGCACCGAAGCTTTCGGGCTGTCACAACCAGATTATGTAACAATTTCTTCCCCCAAGCTATCAGACTCCTCAATACCCAGAGCCTGGACTGACACCTTACTGCCCTATTGTCTTGTTTATTATTTATTGTAATGCCTACACTGTTTTGTGCACTTTATGCAGTCCTGGGTAGGTCTGTAGTCTAGTGTAGTTTTTTACTGTGTTGTTTTTTACGTAGTTCAGTCTAATTTTGTACTGTGTCATGTAACACCATGGTCCTGAAAAACGTTGTCTCATTTTTACTATATACTGTACCAGCAATTATGGTCGAAGTGACAATAAAGGTGACTTGGCTTGATTTGTCATATCCTAAAGTTTATCCTTAAGATATAAAAACTTTGTTAGCCCCTATTAAAGTCAAATCACTCAAGAATTGTAAAGTACTTTCCTAGGTTTAAAGCTAAGCTAGATGCGTCTTATCTTGCTGTACTGATATAACTCTTTTCCTATACATGGATGTTGAATGCTCATTGCACATTTTTTTATGCAAATACAGTTTGTCGAGGAACAGGTTCGGTGACGAAACCACAAAGAGGTTAGCCAAAGCCCTTCCAGAGATGCGTCATTTAAAGATTGTGAAGTAAGTGTTGCATTCACTGTGTGCCTGTTTACTATAACTAATATCAGTTTTGTGATGCAGCTTATTAAGATTAAGACTGTTTCTTGCTAGGGAGCTGTAATGAGTTGGATTAGTATGTGCATAATTCACTACATTTTATATCCAGGGTAAGTCCCACAGTGCAATGGAGCAGTGTGAGTGAAGGCAAGGCTGTCATCTAACCCAACACCTGGATCCACATGTGAGATTAATATTAGGCATTGAAATTAGAAACCAGTAATGGGCTGTAACTAAATCCATGATTCCACCCAAACCTGTTCAAGTTTATTGTCATTTGATTGCACATATATACAACCAAATAAAACAACGTTCCTCTGGACCACAGTGCACCTACAAAACACGTATCACAAGCAGCACATAAAACAAGGTATTACCACAAGTAAGTTAGTAAAATATAATTCATAGTGCAATTGGTGCACAGCACGGGTAAGCAGTAAGCAGTCAAGGAGGTTCTGGGATGGGTGGGAGGGGTCCTCAGCATCGCTTCAAGTGCTTTGTGTACAGTCTGTTCGGGCTTAGCTGAAGTTGACAGCTTGAAGTGAGAAAATAATAACCAAATAGCAAAATACTTGGGACTTTAGAAACTTAAAATAAAGACCACAAGACAAGGGAACAGAATTAGGCCATTCAGCCCACTGAGTCTGCTGTACCATTCCATCATGACTGAGTTTTAAAAATCTCTCTCTACCCCATTCTCCTGCTTTCTCCCCATAACTTTTGATGCCCTCACTAATCAAGAACCTATCACATTAAATATATCCAATGACTTGGCCTCCACAGCCAGCTGCAGCAGATTCACCTTCTGGCGAAAGAAATTCCTTCTCTGTTCTACAGGGAAGTTTGTGTATTTGGAGGTTGAGCCCTCTGTTCCTAGCATCCCCTATTAGAGGAAACGTCCTCTTCATGTCCACTCTGTCTGGGTCTTCCAATATTCGATAGGTTTCAATTAGATCCTCCTTCATTTTTCTAAACTCCAGCTGTCAAACGCTCCTCATATGCTGATCCTTTCATTCACTAGAACACTAGGATACTATAGCACAGCAGGGGCCCTTCAGCCCTTGATGTTGTGCTGACCCATATATTCCTTAAAAAAATGTACTGAACCCACCCTACTATGGGATCATTCTCTTGAATCTCCTCTGGACTGTCTCCAATGCCAGCATATCTTCTGTGAAATAAGGGGCCCAAAACTGCTCACAATACTCCTAGTGAGGCCTGACAAATGCCTTAAGAAGTTTCAGCGTTACATCCTTGCTTTTATATTCTATTCCTCTCAAAATGAATACTAACATTGATTTTGGCATAAAAACACTGACTGCTGGAAATGCTTTGTAGGCCAAGCAGCTGCTGTGCAGAGAAAAGCAGCGTTACCCTTTCTGGCCAATAACTTTCCATTATATATAATGATCTAATCTCTCTACCCTCCTGTTCAGCCTTCATTGCTGTGGCATTGGCACGGATGGTGGATTAAGCCTAGCACAGGGCCTGGTGTTGTGTCCGACCCTCAGAGAAATAAGGTGAGGAACTCCTTCTCTTGTTAATGGAGTCTAAACTGGTTGGTGTCACGGCTATGTTAAAAATGAAGAATAGCTTGTTGGAAACATGCTGTTTTTGTACAGAGATCCTGAATGCTAAGTGTTATGATTGACTCATTTGAAGCTGAGGCAGAAATAGCAATCTTTGAAGAATAAAAGGGAAAATATACAATTTTCCTGCTGAAAATAAGTAGGTTTCTATTTTTAGAAAATCTAACCAGTTCATCAAAATAGTGGTAATTTGTAATTGTTATAAATATGTTACAATTAACTACACTCAGAAGTGAGTCAGTAAGCACAATAAAAGATATTCTTCCAGCTCTTTGGCCGGCAGATCATTACGTGCTGGGAATTCCTTTACTCCTGATCATCCCCTCTTCCCTTAGAACCAATCTTTAGAAACATGTCGTATCAGTGATTATGATATCATCAATCTTGGCCAACACTTCGGTGGAGTTTCATAGATGCTGAGCAGTAGATGGATGTGTAAGGGCAGATCACCAAAGATCTTGTTAAAGAAAGGGGCCTTAAGAAACATCCGAAACTACAGGCAGGATAGCTGGAGGCATGGCTGTCAATGAGGGATTGATTATTCCTTACATTCAGTTCATATTCTATACCTTCACAGTATGGTCCGGGTCAATTTTGACCCGGCCCAAGAATCCCCTTGATAACAAGTGTCTATACCAAATTTCAAACCACAGGTCTACTTAGAGTGTATAAATAGCCTATCTGACATTAATAAATGTGTGATTAATCCTTAATTAATAATAATTAATGTTGGCGCGTGGCCTAGTAGGCAAGGCATCAGACTAGTAACCTGAAGGACACTGGTTCGAGCCTCAGCTGAGGCAGCGTGTTTGTGTCCTTGAGCAAGGCACTTAGCAACACATTGCTCTGCGACGTCACCGGTGCCAAGCTGCATGGGTCCTAGTGCCCTTCCCTTGGACAACATCGGTGGCGTGGAGAGACGAAGGCCTGCAGCTTGGGCAACTGCCGGTCTCCCATACAACCCTGCCCAGGCCTGCGCCCTGGAAACTCCAGGCACAGATCCATGGTCTCTCGAGACCGACAGATGCCACCTTAATGTTTCAGAGATGTAAAATCCATTTTAATAGATATAGGTCAAATTTGACCAGGAACAGCCTCAATGTACAAAGATTTGTAGCATCTGTACAGAAGTATAAAATTTTTAAATATTTTCATTTTTGCACATTTTGCGTCATTTAGGAAAAGTCATCAAATTTCAGCTTAAAAAAATGGCATTTAGGGTGTTTTTACTGCTGTCAAATGTCGAATGTGACCGGAACAGTATGTAAGGGTTAAAAGGCCAGAATTAGTAAAGCTCAAGTATCTTGCTGGATTGGGATTACGGAGATAAGGGGAGGTTGGGACCATTTAGGAAAGGAGTTCACGTTGGCCTGAATGTTGCTGTAGGTCGGATTGTGCCCTGTTGGTACTAAACACTGTTGTACTCTGTCTGTTTCCTTTCTCCCTACAGCCTAGCTGAAAATAACATTGGGACTGAAGGAGTGATGGAGCTTGCTCTGGCACTGCAAAGCTTGAAGTCTTTAAAGAAGCTGAGGCAAGTGTTCCTGCCCAACATGGACAAGATTGAGTAGAATGCCTCATAGTGATCAATGTGGCTGCAGTTTATCATCACTTGACTTTCAATCCAAACTCTGGAACCTAAGCTTCAGAAGTTTTGAAATAGTCTGTTCAATAAGAATATTCTGTGTTCAAGCCCAGCATCAAGTTCCCATGTCACTTTTGGTGCAGGATACACAAACTTAATTTTTTAAAAGAAGAGGTGAAGTGGCTAATCTTTATAATGGTTCTATTGCCACCACTCTAGATTTTTGCTTTAATAGCTTAATTCCCCAGTTGTCATGATGGGATTATTCTAGTTACATAACCACTGTGTGACTCTACTTAAATATAGTGCACTAATATACAGTATTCACACAGCAAATTCTGGAAAAATTATAGCTCTTACACTACAAATCTGAGGGATTGTGCCAGTTGAAAATTTCAACAGTGAAATATTTAACACAAAATATTAGTAATTAATAAATTTGAAAATGTCAGGGTTAAGATGCCTGTCATGCTTCAGTGACTGACAAAGTTGGCAGCATCAGAAACCTGTGGTTCAAGGTTCTATGTATAGGCGTGAGGAGAAAGATACAGGTTGGCCCCACTGAATAGAGTACCGAGAGACCGCGTTCTCATAGTCCATGTCATTCTTCAAAGAGTCATTTAACCCAAGTCCTTGTCTGCCAGCACATCTGGACATGAGAACTGCCTTAGCATTAATTCAATGAAGAACAATCAACAACACCACCAAATTATTAGTCATCTGTGGGAGTTCACTGGGCCAGGCTGAGTTGCTGAGCTTCCTCCAGTAGGAACATGACTGCAATTTATAAGTATGTCATTGGTCATTAAGTACTTTAGAATGTGCTGAGATAGTGAACAGTGCCTCGGGAATCCAGAGTAACACACACAAAATGCTACAGCAACACAGAAGTTACATTAGGACTGGAAAGGAGCACCACCTCCTTTCTCCTTCTCCCATCATCTGCTCTCCTTTCCTATCAGATAACTTCTTCGGCATTTTACCTTTTCCACTCGTCACTTCCCAGCTTCTCACTTCATTTCTTTTCCTCCCCACCACTTATCTTCCCCCTCAACTGGCTTCACCTATCACCTGCCAGCTTACACTCCAGCCTCTCCCCTCACCTTCTTACTCTGGCTTCTCCAGTCCTAATGAAAGGTCTTGGCCTGAAACAGCTCCATAAATGCTGCCTGACCTGTTGAGTTTCTCCAGCAGTCAGTCTGACTTCAGTGGTGGGCAATCTTTGGAGAAGATCCTGAGAGACAGGATTTATAAGCATTTGGAGAGACATAATCTGATTAGGGATAGTCAGCATGGCTTTGTCAAGGGCAGGTCATCCCTTATGAACCTGATTAAATTCTTTGAGGATGTAACAAAACACATTGATGAAGGTAGAGCAGTAGATGTAGTGTATATGGATTTCAGTAAGGCATTTGATAAGGTACCCCATGCAAGGCTCATTCAGAAAGTAACAAGGCATGGGATCCAAGGGGACCTTGCTTCGTGGATCCAGAACTGGCTTGCCCACAGAAAGCAAAGAGTGGTTGTAGACGGGTCATATTGTGCATGAAGGCCGGTGACCAGTGGTGTGCCTCAGGGATTTGTTCTGGGACCCTTGCTGTTTGTGATTTTTATAAATGACCTGGATGAGGAAGTAGAAGGATGGGTTAGTAAGTTTGCTGATGACACAAAAGTTGGGGGTGTTCTGGATAGTCTGGAGGGTTGTCAGAGGTTACAGCGGGACATCGATAGGACACAGATCTGGGCTAAGTGGCAGATGGTGTTCAACACAGATAAGTCTGAAGCGGTTTATTTCAGTAGGTCAATTTTGAAGACAGAATATTATATTAATGGTAATTCTCTTGGCAGTGTGGAGGATCAGCAAGATCTTAGGGTCCAGGTCTATAGGACACTCAAAACTGCTGCACAGTTTGAAAGTGTTGTTAAGAAGGCATATGGTCTGTTAGCCTTCTTCAACCGTGGGATTGAGTTCAAGAGCCGTGAGGTAATGTTACAGCTATGTAAGACCTTGGTTAGACCCCACTTGGAGTACTGTGTTCAGTTCTGGTCACCTCACTACAGGAAAGATGTGGATACTATAGGGAGAGTGCAGAGGAGATTTACAAGGATGTTGCCTGGATTGGGGAACGTACCTTATGGGAATAGGTTGAGTGAACTCGGCCTTTTTTCCTTGGAGTGACGAAGGACGAGAGGTGACCTGACAGAGGTGTATCAGATGATGAGAGACATTGATCGTGTGGATAGTCGGAGGCTTTCCCAGGGCTGAAATTACTAACACAAGGGGATAGTTTTAAGGTGCTTGGAAATAGGTACTGAGGGGATGTCAGGGTAAGTTTTTCACTCAGAGAGCGGTGAGTCGCTGCTGGCGACGGTGGTGGAGGTGGGTGCAATCGGGTCTTTTAAGAGACTCTTAGGTAGGTACATGGAGCTTAGAAGAATAGAGGGCTACGTGCTATGGAAATTCTAGGCAGTTTCTAGAGTGGGTTTCATGGTCAGCACAACATTGTGGGCCAAAGGGCCTGTAATGTGCTGCAGATTTTCTGTTTCCAGCATCTTGTGTGCATTGCTGTGGATTTCCAGCATTTGTAGAATCCCTTGTGCCGCAGAAATACACTTCATTCTTTCATTGAAGTCACGACACAGCTGGGCCATGATCTGGTTAAATGGCTGCCCGGTTTGAAAGAGCTGAATAGCCAATATCTCTTTTCCACTAGAGCACAAATTAACCTTGCAATAACAATAACAGAGCAAGACATGTTAGGAACAATAACATCTTGTGCAAAGCACTGAATGAGTTCTTTGCTGATGTGGTAACCATGAACTAAATTGAGCTTCACGAGCAGACTGTTTCTGGCCAACCACTTCCCTCTACCATTTTCACCCAATCTCTAGCATCTTCTTCCAGATGAGCTCCTCAGAAACCAGGTTTTTAAGCTACCTGACTGAGGTTAGAAGAGTTTATTCTTGAAGCAGGATGTGGTGAGCCCCAGATTAGTTGTCTGTTTGCACACAGACTGCTATTTTGAGCCAGGTCGCTGTGAAACCCTGTTTCTCCTCTATTGAGATGGGAGAGAGAGTAAATGGGAGCATAGCCTACTTCTCAGTTGGTGACTCCCTAACCGGTTAGCTCATTAGGAGCGTTCCAGTAGGAAGATCAATCGCCGAAGCTGCGTGTGGAAGAAGGGAGTCTTCAATTTGTCAAAATCTGCTTTGCCACTCGGGCTGATCATTTGGAGGCAGCCAATGGGTCCTCAATGAAAGTTACAGAAAGCGAGCTCTCACTGGAGAATTGGAGGGTCCAATGCCGAATAATGTGTCTGGTTCTTGGATCTTATCTCACATACTACAGGATGTTGGTGCGATAACTGTCCTATATAATTGCAAGTAGGAATTTTTTGTTGTGTTAGTCTGGTCTCTTGGAGAAATGGCTACATTGGGATTCATTCTGTTTCTGTACCAGTTGCTGAATCTGCGAATAAGAAATTACTTGCAGGATAAATCATCTCAACCTACTGATTCAGGAAGAGATAGCAGTTTCCAATTGAAAACCAAATAAGGGACATAGAATAGGGGGAAAACCACAGTTTTTTCTCTTTCTATTTCATCCCCTAGTAGTTCTCACAAAAATCAAGACTCGAGTTAAAGTGCACTGTAATGTGAAACATATGCTAATATATGATCAAAAGTATTAAAAGCAATTAGCAGTAGATTGTTTTTAAAGTTTCATTAATGCACATTTGTTGCGCTGGGATTCAAAAGGATTTTTAGGATTCCCAACTCCCTGTGTGACAGATGGTTAGGTGTCCTTTTCTACTTTAATGCAAGTAAGACCTATGTTCTGGTCTGTGTTTAGCTAGGTGTTACTGAATTAGGTGATTGTAGAGGTCACTTACCAGC
Organism: Hypanus sabinus; assembly: GCF_030144855.1. Lineage (NCBI taxonomy): Eukaryota > Metazoa > Chordata > Chondrichthyes > Myliobatiformes > Dasyatidae > Hypanus > Hypanus sabinus. The sequence continues at coordinate 24,418,908 of NC_082722.1, forward strand.
CGACGGCAGAGAGGGTAAGGATAATCAGCCTTGCTTGCCTGCCTTTGAAGACGAAGGTTGTAAATAGACTAAGGTGAGGAAGGCTATCACAACCTGCTGATTTGTGGATTGTTAAGAGTCATACCTGAAGAACATTTGCTCAGGAAATGTAACAAGGTGGTTGGGGTAGTGACAAAGGTGAAGATTTGAGCAACGATAAGAGAACATGCTGCCTCTCCCAGAGGAGAAACCAGAATCCATTGTCGGGCCTTGCTTTCTGGGCACTGGGAAATACTGATGTGTGTATTCTTCTCTTCCAGCCTTCAGCTGAACAGGATAGATAACAGCATGGCTAAAGAGCTTGCAGCCGGCCTTCTATTCTGTCCCACTATGGAGGAAGTCATGTAAGTGTTAAACTTCTGAAATACCAAGTGCCTGTATGCCTGCTGGCAGCTGCATGTATAAATTAAAGTGAAGCTTAGGTTTAATACAGTGGTCATGGTCTTAATCAATAATATCAAGCTGGCCCCTACTTTTCGAGTTAATCGCAGAAAGGATTGGTATAGCGGAATCTGCCCTGCCACTCACTCTCCTCAAAGAACAGATGTATGTTCGCAATTTTAACTTCAGTTCAGAATGAACCATTGAGGAGCTCCCTCTGCTCTCTGAGCCTGAAGGTGGATAGACAACACTGCTCAGCTCACTGACGCAGGAGCGTGAGCACCCGGCTTTCTTCAGCAAAGTCACTGACTTCAAAGATGGCCATACAGTATGCAAAGCTGCTTCACAATACACGTGACAATAATAACGTACAGCTCACCCTGTCCTTCTGCATTTCTCCAGCCAAACTGACAAACTTATCCTACGTTCCCCTTCTAGGGACCTTTATCGAGACGTACGTCTCCCATGCAGACCTCAAGAGCAGAATTAAGCCATTCGGCCCATGGAGACTGCTTTGCCATTTGATCACAGCTGATTTACTAATCTCTCCCTAACAGTCATGCACGGGCAGACAGATTCCAGTCTCCACACAGCTAACAGGAGTCACCCGCCACTTGTTCCTAGCCTTCAGCTACCTCGTTGTCTTGTGTTAAGCATCTGTTCTCTTTATTCTGTGGGCCCTCATGCTATTTTGCAGTTTACTAGTGAAATATTGTTTGCTGCTAAACTGTCTCTGCTCTGCTTTTGGGTCAAGTCTCCTCTACACTTCCCGATAGGATGAGTGAACCAATGGTTGACCCAGCAGAGTATGCTAGGCTGGAGGAAGTTATCCGTCACCAGGAGCACACGATCCTGAAGCAGCAGGAGCCGGTCACCACCTGCTCACCCCTCTCAACCAACTCTCCAGCTCAACACAGTCAAACCTGCAAACTCGGATTCCAGTGCTCAAGTACTTCGACGGGTCCCCAACCCGATGCCGCAGCTTCCTGTTCCAGTGCACCTTACACTCGGAGCCTCAGCCAGCGCTCTGTGTTACAGACTGAGCTAAAAGTGCCTTCGCCATGCCTCTCTCGACTGGCTGAGCCCCAATCTGGGCCATCGCTAACTGGGACGATAAAACCACCATTTGCAATAAACCTGAAGGTTTTACAGCTGAGATCCGGGAAGTGGATTGGAAACTTCAGCTGCGTCAAGGCCATTGCTGGGCTACACTGTAGAATTCAGGGCCCTGGCAGTGGTGTTCAGCTGGAGTGCAGAAATACTGCTAGCCCATTACCATCACAACCTCTCGGAGTGCTTGAGGGACGAGCCGTCCACCCGGGAGATGCCCACTGACCTTGAAAACCTCTAAAGCCCCCCAAGTGTCTTATGGAACGGCCCTCCAGATCCCCAGTTCCATTCCCAGAAGCACGTCAAGCTGCAGCACCCTCATCACTAACGGCTCCAGAACCCAAGCAGGCAGGGAGAGCTCCCTTTACTCAGCCCCTCCCTCCCCAAGAGCGTGAGGCATCGGTGGAGGGACCGCCTGTGAGCTTCCCGTGGAGCAGCAATCATCCACACGTCAGATTCCCATTGTGGCCAGGAAAATGGCGCCACTGCGTAGAGACGAGGGGCCTGCTATCTGCTAAGCTCCCCTGGCTTCTTGTTCCAGCACCACTGCCCTGCCTCTCTCTCCTCGTCCTCCTCCACCTCCCCAGTGGCTTTACGCACACGGTAGGCTCTGTGGGTTCCAGTGCAGCTTGGACTCCCAAATGAGCCTGTTCCTCACCCCTTCTCCGTCATGGCCGTTGCTGGCCACGCCATGGGGACTGGGCGGGTCAGAGCACCCACATGAGCATCAGGGAGCACCGCATGTCCCTCCTTACCGGCTCGCCCAGAACTCCTCTCATCTTGGGCTCTCCACTCCTGACCCTCACTTTGGCTGGTCATCCGGATCACCGCCGGGTGGGGGACCAGCCGCCTGCAACCTCAGCTGACTCAATCCCGTAACTCCAAGGAAACGGAAGGAACTTTCGACCTCATCAAACTCCCGCAGCAATGCCTTAATCATTACCTTCATTAAAAGGGAGGTCAGCACACTGCCACCTCACAGACCACGCAAATGTGCCTTCAACCTCCTCCCAGGCACCACCCTACCCGGAGGTCATCTGATCTCTCTCTCCCCTCCTGAGACCCAACCCACGCAGGACTACATCCCAAATGCGTACAACATGGCTTCATTCAAGTGCCCCAGTCCCCAGCTGATGAAGGGTTCACTTTCATCAAAAACAAAGCGAACCGCATTTTCAAGAAGCTCAAGAAACTTTACCGCTGCTCCCATCCTCCACCATCTGAATCCCTCCAGGCCTTCTCGTGGCAGAGGTGGTCACATCTGACGTGGGTGCTGGGGCCATCCTCTCTCAACAAGGACCAGAGAAGAAGACCCACCCCTGTGCCGCTGCCTTCTTGCGTGAATTTAACGCCATTATGGAGTGGGAGACAGGGAGCTGCTGGCCTTTAAATGGCGGAATGGAGACATCATCTGGCTGACCACTGGAACCTCATACCCATTCAACATACCTGCCATCAGACTCGCTTCGCCCTCTTCTTCAAGCAATTTACCTTCATCTCCTACCGACCCAGATCCTAGAACACAAAGACAGACACCCTGTCACAACAATACGACCCAACTGAAGTGGAGATCGACGCTCAGCCCATTGTTCCGTCTGTCCGGATCCTCGCCATGGTCGCCTGAGATCCACCGGGCTCGACAGCACGAGCCTGGCGACGCGCTCGGAAGCAGTCCAGTGAGCTCACTCCTCGTCCCTCTCCAGCCGCACAGCGGATCCTAGATTTTCTGTGACACTGGTCCTAGTGGATCATAGATGTATGTAAATTAATTTCTGCCTGCCTTCAACATGCACAGTCTCACTCCTCCAACCAGTGGCCCTCTGGGCTCCTGCGGCCTACACCGGACCCCACCTCGCCATTCATTTCACCACGGGTTTGCCACCTTCCAATGGGGCCACAGTGATCATAACAGCAGCCAATTGGTTCTCCAAGGTGGCCACTTCATTACTCTTCCCGAACTCTGTCAGCCGCTGGGACAGCAGACCGGATTCTCCAACATGTAGTTTGCCACCATTGCTTCTCCCAGGATGTTGTGTTGGACCGGAACCCGCGATTTCTCTCCCGCTTCCAGCAAGCTGCTTCTCCGTTCTCCACTCCTCAGTGAGTTAGCCCTCTTCCTGGCTGTCCATTGGTCTGCAGATGATAGCCAATCAACAAGTGGAGAGGGTTCTGCGACACTTTGATGTCTCAAGTCCTTCAACATAGAAGAAGTCTGAACTGTCCCTCAATCTACACACTTTCCTGGCCCTTTGAAGTGCTTCATGGCTTCCAACTCTCACTGTTCTCTGTGGAAGAGCCAGAGGTGGAGGTCCCATCCGAACTGTCCCACAATCTACACACTTTCCTGGCCCTTTGAAGTGCTTCATGGCTTCCAACTCTCACTGTTCTCTGTGGAAGAGCCAGAGGTGGAGGTCCCATCCGAACTGTCCCACAATCTACACACTTTCCTGGCCCTTTGAAGTGCTTCATGGCTTCCAACTCTCACTGTTCTCTGTGGAAGAGCCAGAGGTGGAGGTCCCATCCGAACTGTCCCACAATCTACACACTTTCCTGGCCCTTTGAAGTGCTTCATGGCTTCCAACTCTCACTGTTCTCTGTGGAAGAGCCAGAGGTGGAGGTCCCATCCGAACTGTCCCACAATCTACACACTTTCCTGGCCCTTTGAAGTGCTTCATGGCTTCCAACTCTCACTGTTCTCTGTGGAAGAGCCAGAGGTGGAGGTCCCATCCGAACTGTCCCACAATCTACACACTTTCCTGGCCCTTTGAAGTGCTTCATGGCTTCCAACTCTCACTGTTCTCTGTGGAAGAGCCAGAGGTGGAGGTCCCATCCGAACTGTCCCACAATCTACACACTTTCCTGGCCCTTTGAAGTGCTTCATGGCTTCCAACTCTCACTGTTCTCTGTGGAAGAGCCAGAGGTGGAGGTCCCATCCGAACTGTCCCACAATCTACACACTTTCCTGGCCCTTTGAAGTGCTTCATGGCTTCCAACTCTCACTGTTCTCTGTGGAAGAGCCAGAGGTGGAGGTCCCATCCGAACTGTCCCACAATCTACACACTTTCCTGGCCCTTTGAAGTGCTTCATGGCTTCCAACTCTCACTGTTCTCTGTGGAAGAGCCAGAGGTGGAGGTCCCATCCGAACTGTCCCACAATCTACACACTTTCCTGGCCCTTTGAAGTGCTTCATGGCTTCCAACTCTCACTGTTCTCTGTGGAAGAGCCAGAGGTGGAGGTTCCATCCGAACTGTCCCACAATCTACACACTTTCCTGGCCCTTTGAAGTGCTTCATGGCTTCCAACTCTCACTGTTCTCTGTGGAAGAGCCAGAGGTGGAGGTTCCATCCGCCAGCACCTGGTTCGCTGTTGCCAAGATGCTTAGAAGAAGGCACAGAGAGCCAAACTAGCTGCCAACTGTGCCTACTGCCTCCAAGCTAACCGCCTGGGTGCCCAGCTAGATGACTGTAGCCTGGGTACTGTGTCCAGTTGTCCGCCCGACATCTGCCTCTGTGCACCAGCTCCCGTAAGCTCGTTCATTGGTCCCATCACAACAACACAACCACTTACCATCTCCAGCAGCGTCCCTCATTCCTACCTTCCACGTGTCCTGCACCAAACCCATTGTCCATGGACCAGTCAACCCACCTGAGACTGCACCTCTCGAACCAAGGATGGTGGAAGGTGGTCCAGTGTACACAGTTCGCCAGATGATGGAGTCATGGCGTCGTGGATAGGGTGTGTAACAGCTGGCTGACTGGGAAGGGTAAGGCCCTGAGAAAAAGGTCTTGGGTGCCATCCAGTTCCATCCTGGATCCATCGCTCATCGGAAAAATTCCACCGCCTCCATCTGGATTACCCTGGGCCGTCAGGAGCCTGCCGTAGGAGGGGGGAGTGATCCTATCAGGCCTGCACAAGGAGGCACAGGGAGGCTAACATGAGTCACCTGCCACATTTCCAAATCGTCACCGGCAGCCTATTGAAACCCAGCTCACATCCACAATATTTGTTCGCTCACTCGAACCAGCCAGCCTCAACCAGTTGCTCCTAGCCTTCAGTCTCCTTATTGCCTTCTTGTGTTAAGTATCTGTTCTCTCTTATTTTGTGACCCCCGGTGGTTTGTTGCTTTGCAGTTGACTAGTAAAATATTGTGTACTGCTAAATCGTCTCTGTTGCTTTTGGGTCAAGCCTCCACATTTCTCAACCCCATTCTCCAGCCTTCTCCCTGGAATCTTTGATGCCTTTACCAATCAAGAATCTAAATATACCCACAGCCATCAGTGGCAATAAGTTCCTCAGATTCACTGTCCTCTGGTGAAAGAAATCCCTCCTTATCTCTGTTCTAAAGGGACCTCCTTCTATTCTGAGGCTGTGGCCTTTGAAATATGGAGTCCTAGACTCCCCCACCATATGACACATCCTCTCTATGCCCACTCTATCTAGGCCTTTGGAAATTCAGTGAAATTCCCCCACCCCATTCTTCTGAATTCCAGTGAGTACAGGCCCAGAGCCATCAAGTGCTCATCATACATGAACCCTATCATTCCCAGGATCATTCTCATGAGCCTCCTCTGGACCCTCTCCGATACCAACTCATCCTTTCTTAGACAAGGGGCCCACAACTGCTCACGGACTGATGCTTGGTTTTATCTTTTTGGCTAGTGGACATGACACAGCACCCCATATTTTTGTTCAAATATTATTTATGTGAGGGATGTAGATACCATAGAATCATACAAGTATCAAAGCAGGTTTTCCAGCCCATCGGGTTTGCACTGACAGTCAGACCTTTACACTTCTTCCTTTTTTAAGCCCATCTCCCTACTGGAGCATAGGAATCCTCTGCCCTGGGCCAGTCTTTCCGGTTGTCCCCAGGTGTAGCCCACCTTGTATGGCTTTGAGGTGAACACCCTTCCTCTCCTAGGATGAGGTCTTTGGAGCTTCTATTGGTGCTTCTGCCACTTTGGGTATTGACGGGGTGGGATTGCTAGCCCCATGTGGACATCACCAGAGCCGCCTTCTACCTGGGACAAATCCATTGCTGGCAGAAAGCCCACTGCCCCGCGACCCTTTGGCATACCCTGAGGAAAGATGCTGATGAAAATTCTAAACGAGCCTTTTTGTTTCCCTGCTCTTCCTTGCAGCTTGTCCTGGAATAACGTCAGCGACGAGGGGACAGCATGGTTGGCTGAAGTACTACCCAGAATGCAGAGCTTAAGGAAACTTGAGTGAGTACAGTTTGAGTGAGGCAGAAAATGTCAGTGTGCCTCTAGATTGGCTCTGGAGAGGTCTTAACATTGCACAGCATGGTAATGAACAATGACATGCAGGACAGAGACCATCTTCATGCATTAATTAGGTAACACTAATTTAGAAGCCAAACATCTCTCCTGGCAGATACAGGGCCCAGCCAGTTTGCCCGATAGCTACTGAGGATTCTAAATCTCATGGCATTATACTAAATATAAAAATATGATAGTTTTCCTTCTGTGGTTGTATTGGATTATGTAAGATATCTGGTGCAGAAACCAGCCATTTGGCACAGCCAGTCCATTCTGGAATTAATGCTCTATTTGAGCCACCTTTTGATTTTGCTTATCTAAATCCTTCACTGTCACCTTCAGCCTAATGTGCTTGGCCAATCTTCCATTGGCTTGAACCATTCCCTGTGGGAACGAGTTCCACATTACTCACCATTCACTGGGTAGTGCCTGTTCCTTCTGAACTTGCTGCTGGATTTCATGGCTGTGTAGTTGCAACCTTCTCTATAGGTCCTCTTCATCCACCCCATCAACCTGTCTGTTAGGCTATCCCTCAGCCTTCTTCATCATTTCCTGATCACCTACACCCATGCTTTCTGACACTACCCTTGAGAATCTTCTCTGTATTCATTTCAATGCCTTCATGAATCCTTTTTACAATATGATGGCCAAAACTGTACACAGACATTCCAAATGTAGACTAACCAAGGTTTGGGCTTACTGTAATTTCCATACTTTTCAATTTGATCCTTCTAGAAATAAACCTCGCTGCTTGCTTTGCTTCCCCTGTGGCCATGTTGCCACATTAACTCACTGGCATGCTTGTCCTCTGAGACCTCATTGTTCCTCAACCCCTCCTCTACTGATACTATTTTTCATAGTTGGTGCTATATAAATCCAGATTCCTTTTTAAAATATGGTATCTGCAGATTGAAGTGTATGTAGAGATGAACAAATATATCTTGTGTGCTCTGTCAGCCATGGGTTTATGACTATTGATTTAGTTTTATCGGAGCCCCCGTATATCTGAAGTCAGAGTAACCGTTCAGCTACAATGCCCACATGTTCCTGTAGGTGGCAGTGTGTAGGCAGTGAGCTGAGAAATTTCCAATTTGAGCCAGATCGTTCTGGCGACTGCTTGGAGTTCTGATGGGAACTGGCGATCTTAAGTTTGTCCAAAACTTCCGAGCACAGCTATTGGATTTGAAACATGGGGCAGAGCCCAGTTTTACTCTATTATTTTGGGGAATCACCTGTCCCGGCCAGTATCTCTTAGTTTCAACAGGGATTATAGGCTAAAGTTTTAAAAGGCAAATTTGTTTTAAACTATTTCACGTCATTAAGATTTAGAGTCTCAGAAACTTGTTATTTTTTTAATTATTTATTTAAACTTCAAGATTTTTAAGTGCCCCTCAATGTTAAAGACATTGAATAGCTACAGAACTCTGTTATAGCTTTTGAAGCCTGCTAAGTCACACTCCTTGAGAGCTACAACACTGAACCAGACAGTTATTAGAAACATAGAAAATAGGTGCAGGAGTAGGCCATTCGGCCCTTCGAGCCTGCACCTCAATTCAGTATGATCATGGCTGATCATCCAACTCAGAACACTGTACCTGCTTTCTCTTCATTCCCCCTGATCCCTTTAGCCACAAGGGCCATATCTAACTCACTCTTAAATATAGCCAATGAACTGGCCTCAATTGTTTCCTATGGCAGAGAATTCCACAGATTCACCACTCTCTGTGTGAAGAAGTTTTTCCTCATCTCGGTCATAAAAGGCTTCCCCTTTATCCCTAAACTGTGACCCCTCGTTCTGGACTTCCCCAACATCGGGAACAATCTTCCTGCATCTAACCTGTCCAATCCCTTTAGAATTTTATACGTTTCAATAAGATCCCTCCTCAATCTTCTAAATTCCAGTGAGTATAAGCCCAGTCGATCCAGTCTTTCTTCATATGAAAGTCCTGCCATCACAGGAATCAATCTGGTGAACCTTCTTTGTACTCCCTCTATGGCAAGAATGTCTTTCCTCAGATTAGGGGACCAAAACTGCACACAATACTCTAGGTGCGGTCTCACCAAGGCCTTGTACAACTGCAGTAGAACCTCCCTGCTCCTGTACTCAAATCCTTTTGCTATGAATGCCAACATACCATTTTCCTTTTTCACCGCCTGCTGTACCTGCATGCCCACCTTCAATGACTGGTGTGCAATGACACCCAGGTCTTGTAGCACCTCCCCTTTTCCTAATCAGCCACCATTCAGATAATAATCTGTTTTCCTGTTCTTGCAACCAAAGTTTGGTCCCTCTGGTTCATGGGATCTCATCTTCTATCTAGTCCCAACTACCTGTACTCAGTCCATAACCCTCCATATCCATATAACCTATAAAACTTATAAAATCTTCTTTGAAATGTTACAATTGTGGCCACATCTATCACTTCTGCTGTCAGCTCATTCCACCCTCTGAGTGAAGAAATTCCCTCTCAGGTTCCTCTTACATATTTCACCTTTCACCTTAAGTTCTATTCCCAACTTGGCGGTACAAGCTGTTAGGGAGATTTTGGAGACAGAGTTTGGTGCAGAATGGCTGCTAGGTTCTCTTGTGTCCAGCATTGAGAAGATGGTGCCACAAGATCCAAACAGAATCCAGGCATGGGCAGATTACTGGCTTTCATTGCCACAAGTGCCAGACAATGGCCAGCTCCAACAAGAAAGAACTTAACCTCGACGCTCAGTGTGGCCCTACCACTGCTGAGTCATCCATCCTCGAATGACTCAGCCACTTAAGTATAAGAGCAGATCTCGGAGGCGGAGATCCCATGTCAGATGAGTCGTCCTTCGGCCTTTCCATCACGGACATGGCAGAGATTATGTGTGTGCAAAAACACTCACCATCTTCCTTGGTGAGTGCATCCCTCAGGGAAGCTGATGACACGTCAGCTTTATTCACTGTAATCGTTTGCATGTGTTAGTGTGACGTGCAACAAAATCATTTAACAATGACAAAGAATTATATAAAAATAAAGTTAAAAGTTAAAGTGCTGATTTGGAATAAAATGTGCGTAAATGCCAACATGTATTTACGCCATTATAACAGTAGTTTAAAGCATTTTCAGCATAGTGCAGTGATGGGGGTAATAGGTAGAGGGGATGGGTGTGGCTAACTAGAATAGATTATGGGGGAGGGAGCTTTTAAGATGACTTGATTTTTTTTAGTAGCCCTATTTCAGTTTCCAGAAGGGAGCTTTTAGAAACGGGAGTTTACAGAGGGTGGTGTCAGCGAGGACTTTCCTGCCTGCTTCTTTATCCTGGACACATACCCGCCACGAGTGCGTGGACAAAATTAAGCAGCTGGATTAATTGGCACTTCCTCCACCACTGACACTTGTCTGCAATATGTACTGGCTGCAAGATGGCTGGTAGTTACCCACCCAGGCCACTCCGTCAGACTTGCCAAACCTTCGAGCATACCTCCCCCACCACCACCAATAAGCAGGTGTGTGGGAATAACATGGCCTGCTGATTCCCTTCCAAGCTGCACCTATTCGAGTGTGGAAGTGTACCTGTAATTGTGTGATGTTCTACAATGCACAATAAAATAACCTCCCTGTCCCAGCTCCAGAACTACCTCATGCGCCATTCCTTTTAAATAACTAGGGCAATCCCAAGGACTCTAGTAGCCCTCCAAGCCAAGCAAGCGAGCGTACCGAGTTTAGTTGTTTATTTTTGTGAGCACCTTCATTGGATTGCAAAGTTCAAAGTAAAATTTATTACCAGGGTACAGACACGTCACCACCTACAACCCTGAGACCCTGCTTCCTACAGCACCCTTAGCAAATCTAGAGAACCGGAACTGTAAACAGGATCAATGAACAACAAATGCAAATAGAAACAAATAGCAGTAAATAATGAGTATGAAATAAAATGACATGGAAAAAGCCTGAAATAACAAGATAAAGAGCCTTTAAAGTGACACCAGAAGTAGAATAAGTGTAGTTATGCCCTCTTGTTCAAGAGCCTGATGTTTGAGAGGTAGTGACTGTTCCTGAACCTGGTGGTGCGAGTCCTGAGGCTCCTGTACCACCTTCCTGATGGCAGCAGCGAGAAAAGAGCATGACCTGGGTGGCGGGGATCTCTGATGATGGATGCTGTTTTCCCGCAGCAGTGCTTCATATAAATTTGTGTATTGCCTCAATATTATTAGATGCTCATGGACCGTCTGTAAACATTGGTGCTTATGTCCCACCACAAGGAGTCCCCAGATAGGGAGCAACTACTGTCAGTCAGTCCCAATGCATGCAGACAGACCACCCCACCTGTTCTCCAACTCTGATTCCCAGTGTAATCAAAGCTATTCAGTCACACTCTGCCCTACAGAGATTTCTATCATCTAAATCTATTTCCAGCTTCTCAGGAAGCTAAGAACCTGAAAATAATTAAAAATGCCATATGCACTCCAAACTGATTGCCTGATGAATGGAGATTTGATATCGCAGCCGTGGGAAGTGTTGTCGAGATTTTTACCTCTCGCTATTTGTGTTCTGCTCGGGAGATGTTCCGAGAAACCATTCAGTGTGAGTTCTGTCACGGGGCGGATATGTGCATTTGACGGGATTTTTTCCAGGTGAGCTGGGTCTAATAAGACCCAAAGGCTGCATTCTGGAGATATCAGCTACATTAACCATGCAGACTTAGAGTAAAGGTGATTGCTACATTTACGTAACTTCAAAGTATTAAATTAATTCAAAGGAAGACTGAGATGTGAGTCTAACTTTGTGTTTACTTTAAGCACACATATCATGTGGTAACGTGATGATGTATGTAATTCACGTCTTTTGCATATAAGCTGTAATGAATTATTTAAACAAGCAAGAATACTTAATCAACCAAGATATGACTGGAATATTAAATTCAGCTGTTGGAACGACATGCTCAGAACCTGAAAGAGGAGTTGCTGTAGTCTGGCGATGCAGGTTCTGAATCAGATTCAGGTTCACCTGTACGATGAAAGGCCTTGTTTGCGGTAACTGCCAGCACACCCAGGGACGAGCTGGGGCCGTCTGCAAGTGCTGCCACACTTTCCGATGCCAACACCGCGTGTCCACAGTACTTGGAGAACACAAGAAGCAACCAAACAGCAAAACGAGCCCCCACCCACCCACGCACACAAACAACCCCCCCACCCCAGGACTGGCCATCTTCGGCCTCCAGCCGCCAGAGGACATGAGGACTCATGGACACCAGGCTTTGACTTCCCCAGCGGACTCTCAGAGATTTGTAGATTTAGGGACCAGCCATCGAGCCTTGTTGAGGTTGGTCTCCCAAAGCTCCCTGTTGGATGTGACTGGGACCAACCCTTACAGCCTTTCAGCAAGCTTCTTGCTCTCTACAAATAGTGGTGAAGGCAGCATTCTCTTACCTCTCTGTGCATCCATGAAGAAGCTGGGTGTCCAATAGATCAAAGGAACTGCTGCATTAAGAAAGAAGACCAATGAATGAGGAGACAAGGAAAAATTCGTTATCGGGGTACACCCACAGGAAGCGAAACAGTGACCACAGCCAAGAGAACCACAAAGAGCCCAGTTCTTTCATTTCCTGATCCTGTGGAACCTTGAGCATAAGGTTCATAATGCATCATAATGCATATGTTCATAAGAACATAATGCATCCTTGAGCCTGAATGAGTCTGACAAGGACTCGGAGTATGTCACATTCTCCTGCAAGCATTGCGTAGAACAAAGAACTGTACCACGTTGTACCAGCCCTTTTGCCCACAATGTTCTGCCAGCCTTTTAACCTGCTCCATGATCAGTCTAACCCCTTCCGCCTTCATAGCCCTGCATTCTTCAGCCATCCATCTTACTATCCAAGAATCTCATTTTTTTATTAAAGTAAAATGTATTCATTGTAAAAATCATTTACAAAATTAAGCTGAGCAATGGCTTTTCATTCTTACATATATAGTCAATGATTTCATTACTGCTCCGTTACATTCCTTAAAACCAGTCAGACTGTTGGCACTGATGAGGCCCCCTTGGGCGGTACACTACTACAATAATTGAGTCCCTAATATATCTGCCTTTACTCCGTGCACTTACCATTCTCTGAGTCAAAAACATTCCTCCAACAATCCCCCGATACTTCCTCCAATCACCTTAAAACATATGCTTAATTCCATAGACTTTTGATTGAGGTGTTGATAGCGAATTTATTCATGCCTTAATCCTTTGAGCAAATTTCCAGTTGGTTATCAGCTTGTTCAAGTACAACAGTCCATCCTGTTAATCAGTATGAATAGTGTTTTGAATGTTTATTATCCAAATGTGTTCCCTACGGATTTTGTCGAATTACAGATCCTCCTCTGCTACCAAAGCCTTTTCTTGTGTTCAGCATGTATTTGGCCTCAGCTGCTGGGCCGATGTGAACAGTATAGTTTGTAACATTCTGCTCTTTTTCTGCAGCCTGGAAGGAAACAAAATCACATCTGCAGGAGCAGAGAAATTGGCCGCCAGCCTTAAGCAGTGCTGTTCCATAGAAGTCATTCGGTAAGTGTCAGGAGGGAAGCCTAGGACACTCCTGCACCGGGGCTGATGTAGCCATGAGCGTTGCATTGATGTTGTGATCTTGTAATGCAGGTTACATTCCCATCTCAGTTGAATTAATGTATTCCATCCATAAATGGAATTTCAGTTTCCATGAGTTAAAGCTATTTCTGTCATACTTTCCATTTCTGCTGTTTCTGTTCACCAGGGTGGTAGGTGAGTTTTTATTGAATCATATTTATTTTTTATTGAGATACAATGTGATTTAGGCCCTTCCAAGCCTTCAAGCCACACCACCCAGAAATCCCCTGATGTAACCCTAGCCTAATCGCAGGACAATTGACGATGACCAATTAACCTACTAACCAGAACGTCTTTGGCCTGTGGGAGGAAACCCACATGAACACAGGGAAAACGAACAACTCTCAATAGGCAGTAGCAGGCATTGAGCCCGGGTCACGGGTACGGTAAAGCGTTCTGCTAACCACTACGCTAACGTGCCGCCTATTTGTATTCCTATTTGTTATTGTTCTCTGAGAATACAACTGCGGGTACTGACATTTCCTGTGTGTGTGCATTCTGTGCACACTCAATGTGTACGCACCTGTGGCTGTGTGAAACCACGTCAGCCTGTTCGAAGGTACCAGCGTGAACCTGGACCTGCCTGTACCTTTGCCCCGCACAAGAAACAGAATCAGGAGCAGACCATCTGATCCCTGATACCTGCTCCATCCTGGAGTACGATCGTGGTACACCCAAGGTCACTGGGCCCTAAACCCGAGACATCACGTGGAGTGAAATTGCTCCTCACCCTTCATCACTGGTCACTGGAATAGGAAGAAGACTAGACCCTTGAGTCTATTGCACCATTTGACCAGATTGAGACCAACACTTGAGGAAACAAAGATGAAGGCTGAATGGAAGTGGCAGTCCTGTGGAGCTAATGATTTTGGGTGATGCAAGTAGCAAACGTAAGAAGGGCAGAAGCCCTTCTGTCCATAAGTTGACCCTGCATACACAGTCCTGATGAAGGGTCTCGGCCCAAAACGCCTTTCTATAAGTACTATCTGGCCTGCTGAGTTTCCCCAGCATTTTGTGTGTGCTATTTGGATTTCCTGCATCCACAGATTTTCCCGTCTTTGTGGTTTATACAGTGTGCTCACTGTACCTTTGATCCATGTGCTGCCTGAATTCGAGAGCACGTCTCCTGTGGACAGGTTGAACGAGCTAGAGCTTTTCTCTTTGGAGTGAAGGAGGGTGAGGGAAAGTTTGACAGAACTGAACAATATGATAAGAGCCATAGATGGAATGGATAGCCAAGGGAGAAATGGCTGAGGTGAAGGGGTGTAAGCATAATTTTAAGATGATTAGAGGGAAGTATAGGGGGGATGTCAGAGGGAGGATCTTTCCGTAGGGAATAGGAGGTGAATGGTCACAGGTGGTGGTAAAGGCATGTCCATTAGGGATGTTTAAAAGCATTGTACGAAGGGTGATTGATAGGTTTGTGGCCCAAGGTAGAAGGAGATGGGTTATTCAGCTGTCATTACCTGCACATGCAGTTCAACTCTTTGAGTGATTATGCAGAAAGTTTTAACTTAAAAACTCATTAGTTAGTAACTTATCGGGGTGATTGTGGCCTAAGGTAGAAGGAGATGTTATTAACTTCAAACTTTCTGCATAATCACTCAAAGAGTTGACCTGCATGAGCATGTAACGAGAGCTGTATAACTCATCTCCTTCTACCTTGGGCCACAAACTTATCAATCACCCATCTGTGGACACTTTCTGAAGGTCCAAAATCCATATGCTCCACGACCGCTGGACTAAGTGTGTAAATGTAGGAGGGGACTATGTTGAAAAATAAATGTGCTAGGTTTTCTAAATTGACTCTTTCTACCTTAGGCCACAAACATATCAATTACCCCTCATAGGTAGGCACATGGATGATAGAAAACAGGAGGGAGAAGGGAAGGGTTAGATTGATCTTAGAATAGGTTAAAAGAGTAAGCACAACATTGTGGGCTGAAGGGCCTGTACTGTGCTGTAGTGTTCTATGTTCTATATAACTTGTCTAAAAATCACTAAGATTCGCCTGATAAGATCCACCAGTTCAGCCCAAGCGGTGGATTGGACCTTGAACCATCCCAGTCAGAACAACTCAAGAGTCATTCACAAAGAGATTTGTATTTCTATTGCACGTTTCACAGCTTTGGCTGTTTGAAAGCTGCATCTAATGCAATGTGGTCAGTGATGCAACAGAGGAGAACCAGCTTCACCCCCCCCCCCCATGACAATCTGGCCAGATCAATGTGGTCAGTGATGCAACAGAGGAGAACCAGCTTCACCCCCCCCATGACAATCTGGCCAGATCAATGTGGTCAGTGATGCAACAGAGGAGAACCAGCTTCACCCCCCCCCCCATGACAATCTGGCCAGATCAATGTGGTCAGTGATGCAACAGAGGAGAACCAGCTTCACCCCCCCCCCATGACAATCTGGCCAGATCAATGTGGTCAGTGATGCAACAGAGGAGAACCAGCTTCACCCCCCCCCCATGACAATCTGGCCAGATCAATGCTTGGAGGGGTTTTTTTGCTCAGGGTTGTGGAGGGCACTGAGGGAGATAACACCATGGGGCCATCCACTTCCATATAAACATGTGAGGTGGATCCTTCATTGAACATTTTCCTGAGAAGGCAAAGCTTATAACTGAGATTGTATGCTTCCTTTGTGGTCCAATGTCATCGAAATTTAAATTGCAAACTGGGGTCCTTTGTTCTCGATCCCTCAGCACCCCCATTCCAGAATACAGTGGTGTCCAACCATGTGGCTGAGTAACTGGTGCAGGGGGCAGGGCTTCAGGTTTCTGGATCTTTGGGATCTCTTCTGGAGAAGCTATGACCTGTACAAGAGACAGGTTACACCTGAACCTGGGGGGGAGGGGGGCGGTGACCAATAGGCAGATTTGCCAGTTCTTGAGGAAGGTATGAGCTAATTTGGCAGGGTAACCAGAGTAATAGAGCTGAGGATGAAGCAGATTCAGTGTGTAGTGAGACCATCAGGAAGGACAGGCAGATAAAAGAGCAAAATTGGAGTCAGTGAGATGAGTTGCAGTGTAACATACGGATAAAATTGAAAAGAGTGACAAATACAGGACTGAAATTGTTATATTTGAATGCACACAGTATAAGGAATAAGTTGAATGATCTTGTAGCACTGTACAGATTGGCTGGTATGGTGATGTGGCCACTCTTGAGTCATGGCTGAAAGAAGATTAGAGTAGGGAACTTAACATCCAAGGATACATGTTGTATCTAAAGCGCTGGCAGGTAGGCAGAGGGGTGGAGCAGTTCTGTTGATTTAAAAAATGAATTCACATCCTTAGAGGTGACACAGGATGAGAAGATGGAAGTTATAGATGGGTTTCCAAACTGCAGCCAGGATGTGGGGTACAAGTTACAACAGGAGATTCAAAAGGCATCTCAAAAAGACAATTTTACAAAAATCATGGGGATTTTCAATATGCTGGTAGATCGGGAAGATCAGGTTGTTGCTAGATCCCAAAAGAGGGAGCTTGTAGAATGCCAACAAAGTGACTTTCTGGAGCAGCTTGTAGTTAAGGGGAAAGGTTATTCTAGATTGGGTATTGTGTGATGAACTAGATTTGTTTACAGAGCTTACAGTAAAGTAATGCTTAGGAGACAGTGATCCTAATATGATAGACTTCACCCTGCTATTTGAGAGGGGAAGCTGAAGTCAGATGTATCAGTATTACAGTGGAGTAAATATGATTGGAAGGGAATGCTAGCAGGGATGATAGCAGAACAACAATGGGTGGAGTTTCTGAAAGCAATTCAAAAGGCACAGGATAGAAACATCCCAAAGAGGAAGTATTCTAAAGACAGGATGATGCAACTGTGGCTGACAAGGGAAGTCAAAGTCAACAACAAAAGAGAGGACATATAATAGAGCAAAAATTAGTGGGAAGGTAAAAGGTTTAAAAGCCAGCAGAAGGCAACCAGACAAAAGCCATAAGGAGGAAGAAGATGAAATATGAAGGTAAGCAAGCCAATAATACAAAAAAAAAATTCAGATATAGAAAGAGTAAAAGAGAGGTGAGAGTAGATATTGGATCACTGGAAAATGATGCTGAAGAGCTAAGTATTGAGGACAAGGAAATTGATGCAAAATACTTAATTAATTTGCTTGCCATTTGTCTCCACTGTGGGAGCCACCAACAGTATGCTGGAAGTTCAAAAGTGTCAGCGGCAGAAGAGAGTGCAGTTGCTATTACTGGCGAGATGATGCTTAGGAAACTATAAGGTCTGAAGTTTGGGAAGTCACCTGGACCAGATGGACTACACCATAGGGTTCTGAAAGAAGTAGCTGAAGAGATTGTGGAGGCATTAGTGATAATCTTTCAAGAATCACTAGATACTGGCACAGTTCCAGAGGAATGGAAAATTGTGAATGTCACTCGAAGGTAGTAAAAAAGGCAATTATAGGCTAATTAGCCTGATCTCAGTGGTTGGAAGTACGGTGGAGTCATCTGTGGGGTTTCTGGAGGCAAGGCACATGATAAAACAGTCAGCATGGATTCCTTAAGGGAAAATCTTGCCTGACAAATCTGCTGGAATTCTTTAAAGAATTACCAGGAAAAATAGACAAAGGAGCCAAAGGACTTTGTTCACTTGATTTTCAGAAGACCTTTGACAAGGTGCCTCACATGAGGCTGCTTTACAAGTTAAGAGCCTATGGTATTACAGGCAAGATACTTGCTTGGATAGAGCATTGGCTGATTGGCAGGAGGCAAAGAGTGGGAATAAAGGGAGCATTTTCTGGTTGGCTGCCAGTGACTATTGGTGTTCCGCAGGGGTTAGTGTTGGGACTGCTTCTTTTTACTTTATATATTAATAATTTGGATGAGTGAAATGATGGCTTTGTGCACAATATGAAGATAAGTGGAGGGGCAGACAGTGTTGAGGAAGCAGGAGACTGCAGAAGGACTTGGATAGATTAGGACAATGGGTAGAGAAGTGACAGATGGAATACAGTGTTGGGAAGGTCATGTTCGGTCATGACCTTGGTAGAAGGAATAAAAGTGTAGACTATTTTCTAAACAGGGAGAAAATTCAAAAATCCAGTGTGCAAAGGGACTTGGGAGTCCTTGTGCAGGATTCCCTAAAGATCATCTTGCATGCAATGGTGTAGAAGTCAAATGCAATGTTACCATTCAATTCAAGAGGACTACAGTATAAAATCAAGAATGTAATGCTGAAGCTTTATAAGACACTGGTGAGGCCTCACATGGAGTATTGCGAGCAGTTTTGGGCCTCTTATCTGAGAAAGCTTGTGCTGACATTGGAGAGGGTTCAGAGGAGGTTCACCAGGATGATTCTGGGAATGAAAGGTGTATCATGTGAGGAGCATTTGATGATTCTGGGCCTGTAGTCACTAGAATTTAGAAAGATGTCAGAGGATCTCATTGAAACCTATTGTGTGTTAAAAGGCCTAGGTAGAGTGGGTGTGGAGAGGATGTTCCGATAATGTAAGAGTCTAAGACCAGAGGGCGCAGCCTCACAGTAGAGGGACATCCATCTAGAACTGAGATGAGGAATTTCTTTAGTCAGAGGGTGGTGAATCTGTGGACCACGGGCAGCTGGGGAGGCCAGCTCATTGGGTGTATTTAAGGCAGAGGTTGATAGTTTGTTGATTGGGTTACAGGAAGGAGGTAGGGAAAAGGATGAGCCATGATGAAATGGTGGAGCAGACATAATGGGCCAAATGGCCTAATTCTGCTCCCATGTCATATGCGCAATTCAAAATTTATTATTCTTTTTGTTACACTGTTTGTTTATTTTAGTAATTTTAAGTCTTTGCAGTATTCTGCTGGTGCAAGACAACACAATTCATCCCTTTAAGTCTGTGATAATAAGTCTGATTCCGATTGTGAGCAGACACCACTTCTTGCACGTCCATTCCCTGATTGTGTGGGATGAAGATCATTCTGGGTAAAGGCTTCCACTGCACCCACATCAGCTCTCCTAACCGAATCTGGGATCCCAGTTCAGGCTCTGAGTTGTATTCAACACCTACATCACTAATTGACCATCCCACTGACCACTACCTCCCCGTGCCAACTCCAGCCTCAGCTAATTTTGTTGGCCACTCTGCTTATCAAGCCAAAGCCTCTGCAGTGCAGCGTGCACTCAGTACTGCACGCGTGTGGCATCTCGCACTCCTCTGGCATCTCGTACGCGTGTGGCATCTCGTACTCCTGTGCCCAAGTGTCTGCAGTGGGACTTGAACTTGTACTCTGCTGTCCAATGGTGAGAGTCTGAATCCATTGCACCTGAGTGTGACCTGACTCCACTACATCGCACAATGCACTTAATCTTTGGGGTGGCCTAATCTAGTAGCAGCTAATGAACTTATGATGTCCCTTTAGAACAGGGATGAGGAGGAATGTCTTTAGCCAGGAGGTGGTGAATTCAATGCCACAGGTAACTGTGGTAGCCAAGTCATGGAGTATATTTAAAGCGGAAGTTGATAGGTTCTTAAGTAGTAAAAGGTTACAGGGAGAAGACGGGAGAATGGAGTTGAGAGTGATAATCTATCAGCCTTTGATCAAATGGTCGAGCTGGCTCTATGGGCCCAAGTGACCTCATTCTGCTACTATGTTTTATGGACATTACAGACAAAAATTAGAAATGAGGGGCTGCAGTTTTTGTTTGGAGATTTCCAGTGTGGACTGTTTCATGAACATCTGACATGAGATACTCTGGTTTGCTCATAATCCTGTTTTAGCAACAAGACCGTCTTCAGTCTGTCAATTTGGGGCACCAGTGTGTATCTACATGATTGCAGGCAATCTTCCAGAGGCATCAGCTGTCGCCAGGAAAATGCGTGCGGTTTCCACACAGTGAAATAAACATTACACAAAACTAGTCACAGTCAGCAGCAAGAGAGAAAAAAATTAAACTGCTTAAAGAGGCCATTCAGCCTATTGTGTCCTGACGAAGGGCCTCGGCCCGAAACGTTGACAGCGTTTCTCCCTATCGATGCTGCCTGGCCTGCTGTGTTCCACCAGCATTTTGTGTGTGATGTTGTTTGAATTTCCAGCATCTGCAGATTTCCTCGTGTTTATTGTGTCTATACTAGGTTTTTGAGAGAGCTGTTAAATGTCCCATTCCGAGTTATTTGAACCAGATATTTTTAAGAGAGCTATCCAATCAGTCCTATTCCAAGCCTTTTTCATGTCTGAATTTAATCAGTTTTCCTTTGTGAACCATTCCTCCAACTGTTCAGGTAGTGCATCGGAAAGCAGTACAACTCACAGTGTGATGACAGTGCGACCATTCAGCTGGTAGAGCCACTGCCTCATGACACCAAAGACCCAGGGTCAATCCTAGCTCTGGGAGCTTCTAGTGTGGAGTTTTCATGTTCTGTCTGTGACCTGATGGGTTACATCCAGGCACTGACTTCCTTCCACGTTCCCAATGCCTGCTGGTTAGTAGGTTAATTGGCCACCCTAGTCTGTGGATTAATGTTAGAGTACAGGATAAGTTAATCAGGAAGTGGGGAGAGAAAAGAAAATGGGATTGGTGTAGGATTGGCGTAAATGGGTGGTTGACTGGGCCAAAGGGTGTGTTTCCATGCTGTGGTCCTTTCCCAACCTGTGACCAGTCCTCCTGCCGGAGGGAGCAAGCTGCATCCCTCTAATGAATCTGATGAGTGGACGTTTCAGCATCACAGAGGCAGTCCTCTTCTTCCACAATGCAAACCAACAGAACGGAACTAAACGGTGACAAATACAAACTGCTGGAAGATCCCAGTGAGTTGAAACTAGCATCTGTGAAGGCAAAGGGGTAGTGAATGTTTCACATCAAGACCCGGTCCTGCCTCCTCAGATGCTGCCTGATCTGCTGAGTTCTTGCCACAGTTTGATTTTTTTTTGTTTTCTCCAGATTACAGCAGCTACACACTCTTGTCTGCAGTAGATCTGAGATGTGGTACAAACAGATTGGAGTTAAAAATGAGCTATGATTCCCTCAATAGTGGAAGGGTTGCGAGAGGCCGAGTGGTCTATTTTGTTTTCTGGTACGGCAGGATGAACTCTGCAGGGATCAGTTAGAAACCAGCCACATTATTATGGAGCTACAATCACACAGCCAGAGTGGGGACTGGCAGCCTTTTCCCTTTTTTGGAGGGTATATTGGATCAAATGGGTTTTAGCAAAACTCCAGGTCATTTCATGGTCACCATTTGTGACCATTTAATTATTTGAATTTTAAATTGCCCTTAAAACTCACATCTGCAGAACAGTATTTCAGAACTGAACAGCAGTCCCATTGGTTCACCACTCTGCTACTGTACGTCCTGACCCAATTTGATTTAACTTCAAAGTCAAGGTCCTAGAACATTGTAGGTCCTTTGGCCCACAAAAGGGGAAATATCATTGCAAGAAACTCGCTGGACTGCATAAGACAATCCCATGGGAAACCATAGGGAATGGACAACACAGGACAATAGACAATATGCTTCCTTCAGCCCACTGTGTTGTGCCAACCTTTTAACATACTCCAAGATTAATCTAACCCTTCTTTCCTACATAACCCTCCATTTTTCTTTCATCCATGTTCCTATCTAAGAGTCTCTTAAATGTTCCTAATGTATCAGACTTTACCACCACCCCCAGGAGTGCGTTCCATGCACCGGCCACTCTCTGTGTAAAAATACTTAGCTCTGACACCCCGCCCCCCCACCCCATACTTTCCTCCAATCACATTGAAACTGCTTCCCTTCGTATTGGCCATAAGCTTAGTTTAAGGGTTTCTTGATGGTAGTGGTGCCTTACTGGGGCTATTGCTGACCATATCTGTTCAATCCTTGCATGTCTTCTTCAGTTCGTTTATCGGGAAGCTGAACTGGAATGTGTCAGCTGTTTTGAAATTTACTGCTTTACAGAGCTGCAAGTCATTAACCTAATGTTTCTGCCCTGTGCATACAGATTGTGGAAGAACAACATACCAAAGGACAGAGCACAGAACCTTCAGGAACAGGATTCAAGACTGAATTTCTTCTCAGTTGACAGCAGTTCTCTATAACACTGGGACTTCTTCCAGGGTTAAAGTTCAATCCTTCGAGTGACGATTCCATCCCTGTCCTACCCCACCAGGTTTCTCCTCCCCCTCCCTCAACAGTGCTCGTACAGTATTAATATAAATATTTTGCACTACTTCAAGTACTTTGATTTCATGATTTTATTATTTATTATTTTATTTTAAGACCTTTTGTACTGTTATCACATTGCTGTTTTTGCAATTATGTAAATAAAGTTGCTTATTTTGTGAATTTGTCTCTCTTTGTTCTGCACATTCAGTTTTCACATTGTGTCTGTGCAGTGGAATTATTGAGAGATCACTGGGTCACTAGATTTTCTCTAAGGATAGATTTTGGAAGCCTGGTCTTTTCGATGATTCAAAGTACATTTATCAAAGTATGTATGCAGTACACAGCTCTGAGATTCGTCCTCCGGCAGGCAGCTACGAAACAAAGAAACACTGTGGAACCTGTTCAAAGAAAGCACCAAACACACAACACATGAGAAAAAAGAACAAATCGCGCAAACAGCAAAGAAAAACGTGCAAATAACTCACAGAATATTGCCTATAATTCACAAAGCCTATAATGCATTGCTGCATTAGGAGGTGTTCCTTCACTGTTCTCCATTTCGTTTGAGGCTGTACCCTCATCCAGTGATGTTATCAAGGCTGATTTGAGGAACAAACCACTGGAATTTAACAAAGCTGATTTCAAGAATAAAGGGGATTAATAATGCTTCAATCTTTTATTAATTACTTATGTCCTTACAAGGAGGACTTTTAATTGAGGCATCCATTAAAATGGGTGATCTCCATATTAAGCAGCACTATTGACACTTATTGATGACAAGTGACAGCTTCTTAATTCAGGCTGATGCCCATCATAAGCACAGAAACATCTGGGCCTTGTGTTACAAAAGGTGGAGAGAACGTTTGAGAAGCTGGTGCATTATGTGAGTGATCCCCATGGGTATGCGGGTCTTCCAGAGCTGATGGAACACAGAAAGTGCAAAATCCTTTATTATACGAATTAGTGCAAAGCAGCAGCTGTCAAAGATCTTCTCAGGAATATACAACCCTGTAGTGTCCTGCTAAATACGTAGCACCAGCCAAGCTGTGTGTACTCTGACGTGAATGCACTAGGGCAGCACGGAGAGGGAAAGAGAGGCTCGATGCCTTGGAAGTAAATGAGGTAAACATAAACTTTGAACTGCAAACGTTGGACTGTGTAGAGCTCTTCCATTTTCTGCCCTGTGAGTGTAACTTCCCTGCCGGTTTTAACTGTGGATTGCTCCCGAACATGTTTAACACTGTCAGGATGCTGGGGATTGTGGGTGACACCTGAGCCGTGAGTGCTGGCAGCCAGAGTGGGAACTCAGCCGACGCTGACCTGGTGCCAGCCAAGGCAATGCATTCTTTGGATGAGGAGGCTGGCAAAGGAGTAGGAAGCACTCCACACCTCCCCTTCCAACCTGCCACTATTTAACTGGCATTGGGCTGTTGGCGATTGGGTACGCCGGAGAGAACTGCAGTAAATGGTGGGGGTGAGAAGGAAACCTCCCATTGTGACAGGGTTTCAGAGTTCATGCATCTCCGTTCTTCGGCATAAATTGGCACATTGCCCGTTGTACCAGTGGATCTTCAAAGCAATGGACAAAGGCGAGTCTCCCGGCCAGGAGGAGGGGGAGAAAGAGGAATGGGTGAAGGATTATAAAACAAACTCCACCCCCCACCCCCCGCCACTGCTTCAGGAAATGGCTGAGGGCAGAACACTCTACTGCAACAGGGAGTTGTGGACTCAGACCTGACTGTGGCCGGTTGTGCAGGTGTTTTATTGCCAGTACCAAGCTGCAATGGCCTGACGAGAAGACAATTTGAAGTTCAAAGTAAATTTATTATCAAAGTGCGTAAACGTCACTATATATTGCCTTGAGAGCTATTTTCTTGCAGACATTTACAGGGAAAAAAACACAATAGAACTTACAATAAAGAGACAAAGACAACCAACGTGGAAAAGAAACAACACACACAAAATGGACCAGGTAAATCTGAGGGCGGGGGAAAGGTGGAGGAAGTGGAGGGGCTTCCCTGGCCTCATCTTGTTTTTACTCTGGACGTCCAGCCCTGCACACCACCATCCCCCACCAGGAAGGCCTCAAAGCTCTTTTTTCTGGACGCCAGACCCAAGCAGTTCCCCTCCACCACCACTCTCTTCTGCCTAGCAGAACTTTTCTTCACTCTAAATAATTTCTCCTTCGGCTTCTCCCACTTCCTTCAAACAAAAGGTGTAGCCATGGGCACTCGCATGGGTCCCAGCTATGCCTGCCTGTTTGTAGAACAGTCTATGTTCCAAGCCTACACTGGTGACTCTCCCACACTTTTCCTATGCTGCATCGATGACTGCATTGGTGCTGCAACCAAGTCAACTTAATCAACTTGGCCTCCAATTTCCACCCTGCCCTCAAATTTACTTGGTCTGTTTCTGACACTTCCCTCCCCTTTCTCAAACTCACTGACTCTACATCTGTAGTAGCTTATCGTTATAAACCCACGGACTCTCACAGCTACCTGGACTATGCCTCATCTCATGGACTACCTGGATTATAGTCCAGCTACCTGGACTATACCTCATGGAAAGCGGCCAGTGAGTGATTGGGCCAGTGAAGGAGTGGAGATTTGAGGTTTTGACTCGAGAGGCTTCGACAAGAAGAGGCTGAGGACGAACTTCACTCCAAGTGAGGTAAGGCCGGGTAAGTTCCTTTCAAAGTAGAAAGTTTCAAAAGTTGAGGCAAGTATTGGGTAGGTCATGGCAGCTGAGATCAGCCCCGTGGTTTGTTCATCCTGCAGCATGTGGGAAATCAGGGATACTTCCAGTGTCCCTGATGACTGTGTGTGCAGGAAGTGTGTCCAGCTGCAGCTTCTGGCAGACCGCATTGTGCGTCTGGAGCTGCGATTGGATTTATACTGGAGCATCCGCAATACTGAGAAAGTTGTGAATAGCACGTTCAGTGATTTGGCCACACCGCAGGTAAAGGCTACACAGGCAGAAAGGGAAGGGGTGACCACTAGACAGTGTAGCAGTAGGCAGGTAGTGCAGGAGTCCCGTGAGATAATCTCCCTCCTAAACAGAAATACTGTTTTGTATACTGTTGGGGGAGATGTCTCATCAGGGGAAGGCAGCAGCAGCCGAGTTCATGGCACCATGGGTGGCTCTGTGGCACAGGAGGGAAGGAAAAGGAGTGGGAGAGCTATAGTGATAGGGGATTCGATTGTAAGGGGAATAGATAGGCGTTTCTGCGGCCGCAAACGAGACTCCAGGGTGGTATGTTGCCTCCCTGGTGCAAGGGTCAAGGATGTCTCTGAGCAGCTGCAGGACATTCTGGAATGGGAGGGTGAACAGCCAGTGGTCGTGGTGCACATAGGTACCAACGATATAGGTAAAAAATGGGATGAGGTCCTACAAGGTGAATTTAGGGAGTTAAGAGATAAACTAAAAAATAGGACCACAAAGGTAATAATCTCTGGATTACTACCAGTGCCATGTGCTAGTCAGAGTAGAAATAGGAGGATATTTCAGATGAATACGTGGCTTGAAAAATGGTGCAAGGGGAAGGGATTCAGATTTCTGGGGCATTGGAACCAGTTCTGGGGAGGTGGGACCGGTATAAACAGGACGGTCTACACCTGGGCTGGACTGGAACCAATGTCCTAGGGGGAGCATTTGCTACTGCTGTTCAGGAGGCTTTGAACTAATGTGGCAGGGGGATGGGAACAAGTGCAGAGAGACAGAGGGGTGTAAAATGAGGGTAGAAGCAAAAAGTAGTAAGGTGAAAAGTAAAAGTGGCAGGCAGGCAAATCCAGGGCAAAAAGCAAAAAGGGCCACTTTTCAACATAATTGTATAAGGACTAAGAGTGTTGTAAAAACAAGTCTGAAGGCTTTGTGTGTCAATGCGAGGAGCATTCGTAACAAGGTGGATGAATTGAATGTGCAGATAGTAATTAATGAATATGATATAGTTGGGATCACAGAGACATGGCTCCAGGGTGACCAAGGATGGGAGCTCAACATACAGGGATATTCAATATTCAGGAGGGATAGACAGGAAAGAAAAGGTGGGGTAGCATTGCTGGTTAGAGAGGAGATTAACACAATAGAAAGGAAGGACATTAGCCTGGAGGATGTGGAATCGATATGGGTAGAGCTGCATAACACTAAGGGGCAGAAAACGCTGGAGGGGGTTGTGTACAGGCCACCTAACAGTAGTAGTGAGGTTGGGGATGGCATTAAACAGGAAATTAGAAATGCGTGCAATAAAGGAACAGTAGTTATAATGGGTGACTTCAATCTGCATATAGATTGGGTGAACCAAATTGGTAAGGGTGCTGAGGAAGAGGATTTCTTGGAATGTATGCAGGATGATTTTCTGAACCAACATGTCGAGGAACCAACTAGAGAGCAGGCCATTCTAGATTGGGTATTGAACAATGAGGAAGGGTCAGTTAGCAATCTTGTTGTGCGAGGCCCCTTGGGTAAGAGTGACCATAATATGGTGGAATTCTTCATTAAGATGGAGAGTGACATAGTTACTTCAGAAACAAAGGTTCTGAACTTAAAGAAGGGTAACTTTGAAGGTATGAGACGTGAATTAGCTAAGATAGACTGGCAAATGATACTTAAAGGGTTGACGATGGATATGCAATGGCAAGCATTTAAAGATCACATGGATGAACTACAACAATTGTTCATCCCAGTTTGGCAAAAGAATAAACCAGGGAAGGTAGTGCACCCGTGGCTGACAAGGGAAATTAGAGATAGTATCAAGTCCAAAGAAGAAACATATAAATTAGCAAAAAAAAAAGCAGCACACCTGAGGACTGGGAGAAATTCAGAGACCATTAGAGGAGGAAAAAGGGCTTAATTAAGAAAGGGAAAAAAGATTATGAGAGAAAGCTGGCAGGGAACATAAAAACTGACTGTAAAAGCTTTTATAGATACGTGAAAAGAAAAAGATTGTTAAGACAAATGTAGGTCCTTTACAGTCAGAAACAGGTGAATTGATTATAGGGAACAAAGACATGGCAGACCAATTGAATAACTACTTTGGTTCTGTCTTCACTAAGGAGGACATAAATAATCTTCCGTAAATAGTAAGGGACTGAGGGTCTAGTGAGATGGAGGAACTGAGGGAAATACATGTTAGTAGGGAAGTGGTGTTAGGTAAATTGAAGGGATTAAAAGCAGATAAATCCCCAGGGCCAGATGGTCTGCATCTCAGAGTGCTTAAGGAGGTAGCCTGAGAAATAGTGGATGCATTGGTGATAATTTTTCAAAACTCCTTAGATTCTGGATTAGTTCCTAAGGATTGGAGGGTGGCTAATGTAACCACACTTTTTAAAAAAGGAAGGAGAGAGAAACTGGGGAATTATAGACCGGTTAGTCTGACATCGGTGGTGGGGAAAATGCTAGAGTCGGTTATCAAAGATGTGATAACAGCACATTTGGAAAGAGGTGAAATCATCGGTCAAAGTCAGCATGGATTTGTGAAAGGAAAATCATGTCTGACGAATCTTATAGAATTTTTTGAAGATGTAACTAGTAGAGTGGATAGAGGAGAGCAAGTGGATGTAGTATATTTGGATTTTCAAAAGGCTTTTGACAAGGTCCCACACAGGAGATTAGTGTGCAAGCTTAAAGCACATGGTATTGGGGGTATGGTATTGATGTGGATAGAGAATTGGTTGGCAAACAGGAAGCAAAGAGTGGGAATAAATGGGACCTTTTCAGAATGGCAGGCAGTGACTAGTGGGGTACCGCAAGGCTCAGTGCTGGGACCCCAGTTGTTTATAATATATATTAATGATTTAGACAAGGGAATTAAATGCAGCATCTCCAAGTTTGCAGATGACACGAAGCTGGGCGGCGGTGTTAGCTGTGAGGAGGATGCTAAGAGGATGCAGGGTGACTTGGATAGGTTAGGTGAGTGGGCAAATTCATGGCAGATGCAATTTAATGTGGATAAATGTGAGGTTATCCACTTTGGTTGTAAGAACAGGAAAACAGATTATTATCTGAATGGTGGCCGATTAGGAAAAGGGGAGGTGCAACGAGACCTGGGTGTCATTGTACACCAGTCATTGAAGGTGGGCATGCAGGTACAGCAGGCAGTGAAAAAGGCAAATGGTATGTTGGCATTCATAGCAAAAGGATTTGAGTACAGGAGCAGGGAGGTTCTACTGCAGTTGTACAAGGCCTTGGTGAGACCACACCTAGAATATTGTGTGCAGTTTTGGTCCCCTAATCTGAGGAAAGACATTCTTGCCATAGAGGTAGTACAGAGAAGGTTCACTAGATTGATTCCTGGGATGGCAGGACTTTCATATGAAGAAAGACTGGATCCACTAGGCTTATACTCACTGGAATTTAGAAGATTGAGGGGGGATCTTATTGAAACGTATAAAATTCTAAAGGGATTGGACAGGCTAGATGCAGGATGATTGCTTCCAATGTTGGAGAAGTCCAGAATGAGTGGTCACAGTTTAAGGATAAAGGGGAAGCCTTTTAGGACCGAGATGAGGAAAAACTTCTTCACACAGAGAGTGGTGAATCTGTGGAATTCTCTGCCACAGGAAACAGTTGAGGCCGGTTCATTGGCTATATTTAAGAGGAAGTTAGATATGGCCCTTGTGGCTAAAGGGATCGGGGGTATGGAGAGAAAGCAGGTACAGGGTTCTGAGTGGCGGTACAGGCTCTACAGGCCGAATGGCCTACTCCTGCACCTATTTTCTATGCTTCTATTCTACCCTTCTACTTGCACCCCTTTTTCTCAATTCCTCCGTCTCCGCTGCATCTACTCTCAGGATGAGACATTTCATTCTAAAGCTAAGAAGATGTCCTCTTCCCTTCCTCTACCATCAACACTGCCCTCAACCGCATCTCTTCCATTTTACACACATCTACTCTTAGCCCATCCTCCCACCACCCTCCCAGGGATAGGATACCTACCACCCCACCAGCCTCCGTGTCCAGCACATAATTCTCTGAAACTTCCGCCACCTCTTCCTGGATTCCATCACCAACCATGTCTTTCTCTCCCCTCCCCCCCCCCAACACTTCTGCTTTCCGCAGTGATCACTCCCTATGTGACTCCTTTGTCCATTTGTCCCTCCCCACTGATCTGTCTCCTGGGACTCATCCTTACAAGCAGAACAAGTGCTACACCTGCCCCTACACCTCCTCCCTCACTACCATTCTGGGCCCCAAACAGTCCTTCCAGATGAGGCTGTGAGTCTGTTGGGGTCCAGTGCTCTCAGTGTGGCCTCTTGTATATCGGTGAGAGCCGACGTAGATCGGGACTGCTTCATTGAGCACCTACCCTTTGTCCACCAGAAAAAGTGGGATCTCCCAGTGGCCACCCATTTTGATTCCACTTCCCATTCCCATTCACATTCCAATATGTCTATCCATGGCTTTGTCTGTTATCACATTGAGTCCACACTTAGGTTGGAGGAACAACACATGTTTTTTGGCAGCCTCCAACCTGATGTCATGAACATCACTTTCTCAAACTTCCAGTAATGCCCACACCCTCCTCCTTTACCTTTTCCCTCTCTCACCTTATCTCCTTGCCTCCCTCTGGTGCTCCTCCCCCCTTTTCTCTCTTCCACGGCCTTCTGTCTCTTTCACCAATCGACTTCCCAGCTCTTCGCTTCACCCCTCCCCCTCCAGGTTTCACCTACCTCCTTGTGTTTCTCTCTCCACTCCCTCCACCTTTTAAATTTACTCCTCAGCTTTTCTATCTCCAGTCCTGCCGAAAGGTTTCGGCCCGAAACATAGGTTGTACTCTTTAAAATGGATGCTGCTTGGCCTGTTGAGTTCCTCCAGCATTTTGTGTGTATTGCTTGGATTTCCAGTGACTGCAGATTTTCTCTTGTTTGTAACGTGGAAAAGAAAACAAACTAAGTAAATGAAAAGTAACTCTGAGAAAATGAGGTGTAAAGAGTCCTTGAAAGTGAGTTTGTAGGTCGCAGAATCAGTTCAGAGTAGTGGAGAGTGAAGTTATCCACGATGGTTCAGGAGCCTGATGGTTGTGGGGTATGATGTTTTGTGACCTAACTGAGCTTCTGTACCTCCTGCTGGATGGTAGGAGTGAGAAAAGGGCATGGCCTGGATTACGGGATCTTTGATGATGAATGATACTTTCTTGTGGCGGTGTCCCAGGTAAATCTGTTCAGTGGTGGGTGGGGAGGGCTTTGCCTGTGACGAGCTGAGCTGTCTCCATCACTTTCTGTAGCCTTTTCTACTCCTGGGTATTGGTGTTCCCATACCAGACCAGTGAGATGCTGTAAATATAGTGCTCCACTGCCTTAGGAAGAGGACAGAATTCCAGTGGTTCAGAAAGGGTGAATTTGTCTCCTTATTCTCAGGAAGAAAGTAGTAGATGACAGTCAGGACGGTGAGCTTCCTACTGGAGCAATGTGGAGAGATTGCCCGAATACTACAACTCAAATGGGAAAACTCCAGTGTGACCACAAGAGGTCCCTCTCGGCCAGTGTTGCACTGGTCTCCAGTTATCGGCGAATGTCTTCAGTGGCCTGCCCAAAACCCAGCCAGCCTTTATCTTCTGCCACTGTGTGGTTCTCTCTGCCTTTTAGCTGTCACGTCAAACAACATAGGGCTACCGGGTGGGTGTTGGGGGTGGTGGCTTGGTGATTAAGACCTTTGCTCTTTACAACAGGTTACCGGTTACATCACAGACCCCATATATGGATTGCCCAGCCTGGATTTCCTGGGGTAAAGGTAATGTTTAGCTTTATTTGTCACGTGTGCGTTCACTGAAACGTACAGTGAAAGACGCGTTTTAAATCAGCAAGGGTCATGCTGGGTCAGCCCCCAGGGGCCGCCGTGTTTCTAGTGCCAAGATAGCATACTAACCCTAACCTGTATGCCTCCGGAGTGTGGGAGGACTCCAGTCGGTGGGGAGAACGTACAAGCCAGGTGGTGGGAATCAAACCCCGAAACGATGTGAGAGCCACTACTCGGATGAGCCATCCGCTGATGCCCCGTGCAAAGCGAAGCTCGCCTGTTGTGTAATGCCGCTCGGCCGTCAGCTTCAGTCATCCAGGAGAGACTGAAGGCCTTTCAATTCGAGTGAGGGACAGCCGGTTCATTGCTCAGAGAATGAGTTGGCCACTTTCCCCCTTGCAATAAATCTTTGACTTCTGCAGGTAGGCTACGTCCTTTCAGTGCCCTCGCCATCGATGCGCTGGATTCACCAGGATGCCGCAGTTCAGCTCCGTCAGCCTGAACGACTGCACCTCCAGCAACACCCAAGCAGTTGGTTCAGACTCCAGCCAGCACCCTGAACATCCCCTCTCCCGCTTCACTGGTACATGCTACGGAAATGCAGGACGGCAACCGGGCAAGGCTTCTGCAAGACCCTCCCCACAGAGGGCCATGAACAACTATCAGCTGGGCTTTGTACCCGCAGTGGCTCTAGAGTCGGACTTGTGCAAGTCTCCAAGTCACCCACTAGCCTGAGCTGCGAGCACGTGTGTGCTGCTCCGTCTCACAGGACCCGCATCTGCCTCGCAGTAGCCTGGCCCCACGGTCATCACGGGCATCGCGTTTGTCACAAGCACCCCCCACCACTGTTTCCAGGTCAAGCAGGGATCAGCACCAGCGTTGTCTTCCAGGAATGATTATAAAGAGAAAGAACCATCATTCTCCCCCCCCCCCCCCCCGTCCTCTTTTATTTGACCTCAAAGGTCTAGAAAAAATCAGTTTTTCAAATAATAATAATATTTACACATTCAATTAAAATGAATAATAAATATGAGAACAGGAAATACAATGGAGTTTCTCTGCTCTCTCCAGTAGGGGAGGTCATAGCCAAAGTCTTCCTCAGCCACCTCCTCACAGCGGCCTATAGCTTTCCCCAAAGTTGGGGTGTGGATTCCACCCATCTGAAGGCACAGTGGGCATGTGATTCTAGGTGCTAACTCGAAAAATGTGGGGCAGCAACCAATAGACACACCCCTCAACCTCATTAAATTGGTAAATTGGAGATTGGCCTATTATCATCGAAGTACAGTGAAAAACTTTTGTTTTGCCTGCTGCCCAAACAGATCAATTCATCACATCAGTGCATTGCGATAGTAGTAACAGAAGCAATGAACTGAATGCAGAATAAAGTGTCACAGAGACAGTGCAGGCAAGAGTGCATCTTATAACGGGAGCATCCGATAGTTTTATAAAAGCAGGATAGAAGCTACCCTTGAGTTTGGCGGTATGAGCTTTCAGATCTTTGTATCTTCTGTCCAAAGGGAGAGGGGAGAATAGTGTCCGGATTGGGTGGGGTCTTTGATTCTACTAACTGCTTTATGGAGGCAGCAAGAAGAATTGCCGGACCATGGAAGAGAGACTGTCCGTATTTCTGTGATACTGCCACATAAGTTGACTCTGGAACACTTTTCTCAAATTCGGCTGCTAGTAATTGAGAACACCCTTGATCTTGGTACTTGTTTACAAATTGTGCCTGGTAGCACAGAGATGTCCGTATTAATCAGTAATGACCATCTCTGTTGTCATGCATTGATACCTCTTTAAATAGTGGCCCAGGCATGAAGTGTTCAAGACTTTATCAACGTTTTATTAATGCATTTAAAAATAAGATCTGACAGTTGAGAAGCTGCGGGAGTATGTGCTGTTTCACAGTATCGCACCCAGAGGAGAGAGAGGCAAACGCCAGAATAATCACCGAACTAATCTGATGATGATTCAAGACCAGCATATGCTGCAAATCACAGATAGAAAGAATGTATCCTGCAATATAACCTTAAACGAAAGTGTATGTGAAGACTTAGAGGCAGCTTCACACTGGGTTATTTTGAGACAGGGGATAAGAAAGTTATTTCTCATGTTAAAACTGAACAATCAGCCGGAGAAAAGACAGAAGTTCTGCCTGCCAGTACACAGAAGTGACACTCCTGATGGAGGGTCTCGGCCCAAAACGTTGACTGCGTAGCCCTCTCCATCAACGCTGCTTGAGCTGCTGAATTCCTTCAGCCTTCTGCGTGTGTGTGTGCCCTTGCACGCTACATTGGAGGAGGCATTCAGCGCGGTCTTGTGGTTGAACTTTGAGGGCCTTGTGACAGTTATCTGATGACTCACTCGTACACAATGCAGCAGGCTCTAAACCTGCTCAGGACACTTGTAGCTCTGCTTTTGAGACTGTGGCAGCTTTTGATCTTCGACCTGCAGGTACTTCTTCTTGAATATTTTACACAGAAAATTCACCTCGCTCCTCTCCCACCACAAGCATAGGAGAGCAGGTATCCATTGTCTGAACTAGGCATTCAGAGACTGAACGTTAAAGAGCAAATTTCATTCCAAAGTCTGTCCACACAGCTGATTTTTACACTGCCTTTATTATATTATGTAACAGGCCCTTCAAGAAGCAGCTAAAATGGTGGATGGTCTTCATAGTATGCTTTATACCATAAACGAGCATTGCTGAAGGACCGACTACCTCATGTCATTAAATCCCAAAATGCAGTTACGTTGAAACCTCCGGTGCTCAGTACAATTTCCATACAAGTTGCTCTTTAGAACAATGCCCATATTGAATTTATGAATTATAACAATCAAATCTTTGACAGACAAGATCAGAAGAGACTCCAAATATAATACAGTTAGTGTTTTGTTTGTGAGTTGCTATTTAAATAAGCTTTTTTTTGTTGATCTGATTTGTAAAGGAATTGTGATAAAGCTTGGGGGGGGCGGGAGAGGGTGAGTAGTTACATAGTGCAGAATGGAGACTGCAGCTTTATTCTGCCTTCAAACAGAGCTGAGCTTCAGAAGCAGGTGCAATGTAGTGTTCTTGGAGATGAATTCCATTCAGTATAATGACAGCGCGATCACTCGAGCTGAGTATGATGTTCCCCTAAGGGGTTGTCTGCTGGTGGGTCCTCCTATGGCTCCAGAGGCCGATCCAGGGTCCAGATGATCCGGGGTGTTGCCGCAAATTCCCTTAATGGAGAACGCTTCTACATGACTCTGTTTAATGTGGGGAGGCTGATGCTTGAGCAGCCACCACCCAGTCCTTAACAAATCAGGGTCAGGGTCCAGTGGCATGGAATGCAAGACGACTGGGGGCCCGTCACTGTTGCAGTCTTCGTCCACCTTCACCACCGTCATAACATGTCGTCGCCTTCCACCAGCTCCGCTGCTGAGGTCTTGCTTGGATCACTCCTTGGCTTCACTGAGATGGGTAACCTTAGCAAGAGCATCACTCACTCTCTGGATCTCAGGAACTCACAAGCCTGCCCACCAGGACAAGGTGACAATCCTCAGAGAAGGATACAGGGCTAATTAAATGAACAGTTCAGTCGATAGGCGGCCAAATGTTCCTGCTTCAATTCTGAATCAATCAAAGTGCGTTGCCTGTGAGAGACTCCGTTCATCAGCCCAGTGGGCTCTGCTAGCCATTGCACTATTGAACTCCTCTTTAGGACGTGTGCTGGAATGCCACGAGTTTTAATTAGCTTCCTCGTTCTTTGATAAATAGTCGGAATTAAGGTCCCAAGAACAGGTAAATTGGAAGCATCTTGGGGGTTAAATTGCTTAATATTAAGTGGCTTTCATAACCTGACTTCAGCAATTTAATATGGATGCCTTCAAGGAAATCACCTTACTGGTGGGGGTCATAATTCATGCAGACTAATGGGTAAGTACCACAGTAATCTGCAAGCCATCAGGGAGAGGTTGATTTTTGTATACCCGGAACGGGCCCTCTGAAAACGAACACTGAAATGGAGGTGAGAATTAGCCCCGGACCAAAGGCTGCGTGTGGCCCACCTGACTATAAACTTGGTTATTGTAGCTGGTGCTGGGAGATTGACTACCTATACGACACATACCATTGCCTGATGACTGAGGTGTGACACAGGTGGCTGTCTGTGGGGGTGAAATGTCAGCGCTGCTGAAAGTTGAGTGGGGTAAAAAAAACTGGAATAAAGTGATTTAAAACAGAGTGAAATAGATGAGTTGACCTAAGCCATAATAACCAAAGGAGTCAGCAAATGGATTTAATTTTCCTGATCTATAGTATTCAGGTTATTACACTCCTTCTTGACTGTATTTGGAAGAAAAATAGGAAACAGAGCTTTTCATTTCCTGGTCACCCGCAAACGTCGCCTCCCCCCTGACTGTGTCTTTGCAGCGGGATATATCCATTACACAAGGGATTCTGAAGATGCTGGAAATCCAGGGTAACACACATGATATACTGGACGAACTCAGCTGCTCAGGCACCATCCATGCAAAGGAATAAAGAGTCAACATTTCAGGCTGAGGCCCTTCTGTCAGCACTAGAAAGGGGGGGGGGGGGGGGGGAACGAAGCCAGAATAAGAAGATGGAGGGAGGGGAAGGAGTGGAGGTTGGAAGGTGATATGTGAGACGAGGTGAGGGATTGTAGGTGGGTGGGCGGGGGAGGGGCATTAAGCGAGAAGCTGGGAGGTTATATGTGGAAAGCATAAAGAACTGAAGAAAAAGAAGGATATTATTGAAGAGGAGAGTAGACCATGGGAGGGAAAGGATGTAGGAGAGGCATCAGAGGGAAGAAATGGACAGGTGAAGAGAAGAGATAAGAAGGGAGCCGGACTGGGGAATTAAGATAAAAGAAGGGGGAGGGGAAATGAATTACCAGAAATCCAAGAAATCGATGCTGATGCATCATGCAGGTTGGAGGGTACCCTGGCAAAATATAAAATGTTGCTCCTCCAACCTGAGAGTGGCAGCATTCCAGAACCCTTTCCCTATTGCATCCATTGTTACCTCTGGGTACCATTCTACCTCTCTCTGCATGCAGTGCTAACTTTGTCTGGCTCTCTGATTTCTACTTGTACAGTGGCATGCAAAAGTTTGGGCACCCCTGGTTAAAATTTCTGTTACTGTGAATAATTAAGTGAGTAGCAGATGAACTGATCGCCAAAAGTCATAAAGTTAAGGATGAAACTTTCCTTTCAACATTTTAAGCAAGATTAATGTATTATTTTTGTTTTGTACAATTTTAGAGTAAAAAAAGGAAAGCAGCACCATGCAAAAGTTTGGGCACCTCGAGAGATTTGAGCTCTCAGATAACTTTTACCAAGGTCTCAGCCCTTAATTAGCTTGTTGGAAACATAGAAAACCTACAGCACAATACAGGACGTTCGGCCCTCAAAGTTGTGCTGAAGTCCCTACCTTAGAAATTACTAGGCTTACCCATAGCCCTCTATTTTACTAAGCTCCATGTACCTATCTAAAAGCCTCTTAAAAGACCCTATCATATCCGCCTCCACCACCGTCGCCAGCACTCACCACTCTCTGAGTAAAAACTTACCCCTGACATCTCCTCTGTACCTACTCCCCAACACCTTAAACCTGTGTCCTCTTGTGGCAACCGTTTCAGCCCTGGGAAAAAGCCTCTGACTATCCACACAATCAATGCCTCTCATTATCTTATACACCTCTATCAAGTCAATTCTTATCCTCCTTTGCTCCAAGAAGAAAAGGCCGAGTTCACTCAATCTATTCTCATAAGGCATGCTCCCCAATCCAGGCAACATCCTTGTAAATCTCCTCTGAACTCTTTCTATGTTAGGGCTATGGCTTGTTCACAGTCATCATTAGGAAAGGCCAGGTGATGTAAATTTCAAAGCTTTATAAATACCCTGACTCCTCAAACCTTGTCCCAACAATCAGCAGCCATGGGCTCCTCTTAACAGCAGCCTAGTACTCTGAAAATTAAAATAAATGATGCCCACAAATCAAGAGAAGGCAAATCAAGAAGATAGCAAAGTGTTTTCAGGTAGCCGTTTCCTCAGTTCATAATGTAGTTAAGAAATGCAAGTTAACAGGAATGGTGGAGGTCAAGTTGAGGTCTGGAAGACCAAGAAAACTTTCAAAGAGAACTGCTCATAGGATTGCTAGAAAGGCAAATCAAAACCCCCGTTTGACAGCAAAAGACCTTCAGGAAGATTTAGCAGACTCTGGAGTGGTGGTGCACTGTTCTACTGTGCAGCGACACCTGCACAAATATGACCTTCATGGAAGAGTCATCAGAAGAAAACCTTTCCTGCATCCTCACCACAAAAATCAGAGTCAGAAGTTTGCAAAGGAACATCTAAACAAGCCTGATGCATTTTGGAAACAAGTCCCGTGGACTGATTAAGTTAAAATGGAACTTTTTGGCTGCACTGAGCAAAGGTATTTTGGAGAAAAAAGGGTGCAGAATTTCATGAAAAGAACACCTCTCCAACTGTTAAACACGGGGGTGGATCAATCATGCTTTGGGCTTGTGTTGCAGCCAGTGGCATGGGGAACATTTCACTGGTAGAGGGAAGAATGAATTCAATTAAACACCAGCAAATTCTGGAAGCAAACATCACACCGTTTGTAAAAAAAACTGAAGATGAAAAGAGGATGGCTTCTACAACAGGATAACAATCCTAAACACACATCAAAATCCACAAGAGGCGCAAGCTGAAGGTTTGCCATGGCCCTCGCAGTCCCCCGACCTAAACATCATTGAATATCTGTGGATAGACCTCAAAAGAGCAGTGCATGCAAGACGGCCCAAGAATCTCACAGAAATAGAAGCCTTTTGCAAGGAAGAATGGGCAAAAATCCCCCAAACAAGAACTGAAAGACTCCTAGCTGGCTACAGAAAGCATTTTCAAGCTGTGATACTTGCCAAAGTGGGTGTTACTAAATACTGACCTTGCAGGCTGCCCAAAATTTTGCTTCAGGCCCTTCTCCTTTTCTGTTATTTTGAAACTGTAAAAGATGGAAATAAAAAAGTAATCTTGCTTAAAATATTAAAGAAATATGTCATCTTTAACTTTATGCCTTTTGGAAATCAGGTCATCTTTTACTCATTTAGCTATTCACAGTAACAGAAATTTTGACCAGTGGTGCCCAAACTTTTCCATACCACTGAACTATTGTCCATTTTAAAGATATCTGAGAAGGGGGTCACGCTTTGAGGTGATAGAAAAATGGAAACATAGAAAACCTACAGCTCAGTATAGGCCCTTTGGCCCACAAAGCTGTGCCAAACATGTTCTTACCTTAGATAATACCTAGGGTTGCCCATAGCCCTCTATTTTTCTGAGCTCCATGTACCTGTCCAGGAGTCTCTTAAAAGACCCTATCGTATCCACTTCCACCATCGTTGCCGGCAGCCCATTCCACACACTCACCACGTTCTGCGTAAAAACTTACCCCTGACATCTCCTCTGTACCTACTTCCAAGCACCTTAAAACTGTGCCATCCCGTGCTAGTCGTTTCAGCCCTGGGGAGAAGCCTCTGACTATCCACACGATCAATGCCTCTCGTCATCTTATACATGATAGTGTATAGTGATACTTCAGGAAATTCCTACTCCACAGCACTCACCAGAAGTTTATCAGTGGCTTAAGACCATCACCCTGTCCTCAAGAACAGTTACCAATGGACCATAAATGCTAGCACTTCCTGGAAAATTAATAAAGGACATTTCTGTACAGCTAAAATGTTGAGTAAATTGAACTAAGTGGAAGTAGATACTTGGAGGCCACCTGAGGATGGAGGTTTCGGAACAGTTGACACGTCTCTTGCGTTCACGGGATAGTCCAGTGGGAAGGAGAGCAAGTGGGGCTCATGACATCAGAATGCCAATTATGATGCCATCAGATGCTGGAAGAAGAGGGAATGATATGGTTGGAGGAGGGGAAAGTTGAGAGCAGATGATGCATTCAACACGAGGGCTGATGGGGCAGAAGATTGTTATTTAATCTTTCCTGCCTCCACCAAATCACAGAGACTTTGCCCTTGTCTCCATGGCTCCTCCCACATTTTATCATTTCCAGCAATGCACTTGCCTGAACAGATCCCAGAACCTACAGATTCACTTTCAGGGGCTTGACATCACTTTTCCAATGTATTATGTACTTCTATTAGCAAAATTTGTCTTCTGCTGCATATTGTTTGTTTGTCAGTATTTACTTATGTATAATTTTTCATAAATTATATTGTATTCCTGCATTTTCCTGGAAATACCTGCAAGAAAATGAATCTCAAGGTAGCATATGCAGCACATACCATAGAATTTACAGAAAACTTTTTATCTATGTACTTTTATGATAAATTTACTTTGACTTTGACTATAAAATGAACTTGAAACTTTGTCCAGTTCTGAAGAAAGATTATCAGCCTGAAATGCTAATTCTTTCCTCTCCAGACATCTGCTGAGTGTTTCCTGCTCAGTCTGTTGGAATTCTAGTTCCATCTGATCTCTGGGGCTCACTGCGGTTTCACACAATAATGCCAATAGAACAACAAAGCCCGAGGTGCCATTGATCCGGCAAGTGTAATCATTGGAACATTCATTTCAAGGTGACCATTTATATAACAGATTACATCACTGAAGAGAGAAATAATTCAGATTATTTTGATAACTATGTGATACTGGTAAATTGTCATTAGCTAATGTGCAATTGTCATCAGCCATTCCTGTGAAATTAGCCTGCTGGTTCTGGCAATATACACTATTTTTTAAAAAAAACATATCATTGCACTAATACATAAATGCCCATGGTCCTACGGTTTTTGCAGTTGGAGTTTCTGTTTATGCATAATCAGTGATTTGAGCGCAGTTTGCTTCCAAAAGCATGACAGATTTGAGATTTTGCTCCATGTTTTCATTCCAGTTCATTCACACATTACCTTTAACACAATCAAAAAACATTTTAGCGCCTAATTTATGAACAAATACATTCCTTGTGATATTTCAAGTGCTAATGTGGTGCAAGTGAATTAATGCAGTGGAGAACATTGCACATTTCAATCACAGCGTCCTATACACCGTTTGTGAGTTACTGTGTCTGAAGTAACTGAAAGGGATTTTCAAAGAACTTCATTGTGACATTTGTTGAGCCTTGAAGAAGTCAAAGTAAAGTTTGTATCAAAGTATATATATGGTACTTTATGGTACCTTGAGATTTAGTTTCTAGCTGGCATTCTCAGGAGTACAATAAAATTTATGGAAAACTTTTTTTCCACATTCAAGCACATCAGACAACAAGCACAAAGGTATTTTAGTATTTTATTGCCGTTAAAGTATTGAAACACTCTTTCTATGCCTGTCTTCTAATGTGATTTGAGCCCAAAAAAAAAGTTTACATTTTAGCCTCTTTGAAGGTTCGCAAATGAGTACAATTACTAGAATCCATTAAAAGTGAAAACAATTGCAGATGTTGTAAATCTGGAATAAAATGCTGTAAATAGTACAGGTGTTCCCCCCCCCCCCTTTACAAAGGTAGAGTGTTCCAATGAAACCTTTCTTAAGCCGAAATGGCATAACGTGAAGAACCATTAATTTATATGGGAAAAAAATTTTGTAAAAGCGAAATCCTCTTTGTAATGTGAAAACAGGTTACTAATGTAGGCCTTTTGTAAAAGCGAAGTGGCGCAAAGTGAGCAATTATAAAGTGGGGAACAGCTGTATCTGTTAAAAGAGAAACAGAATCAATGTCTTAGGGGTGAGACTTTTCATCTGGGATTCTTATAAAGGAAGTTGCAATGCCCTCCAACCTGAGGCATCTCTTTCCAAAATGTTCATGAACCTCACTGAGAATTCTGGCATTTGGTTTTATAGCAGAATCCAATGTTTATTCATGCATTCAGGAGTTCACTACTAATCCTTTTTCATTATCCAAGTAAACAAAATTCATTTTTAAAACTCCAAGATGTTTTGCACAATTTCTTCTCATTGTAGAAAAATTAAATGATTGAATTGAAACAGCACTTTTTACAACTGTACACTTTAACAATGTACTTCCAAACTGTTTCAATGCTAATATATGATTTCAGTATATATGTTCTGTTTCTAATTGTATTGCTTTTGCAAAACTGACTGTTTTTATCATATTCTTTATCATAATTTTTCAGATAGTCATTATTTACATAATTGCCTGTCATGAAAATATTTTAATAACAATGTGAAAGTTTTTCACAATATCAATCTTAAAGCAGGAATAGAAGTATTGGGTAATGCTGTATTTGTAACCCCACCATGATTAAACATGAAATGTATATAACTGTTTGCACAACAGTGCCTCTTTCACCTCAGATAGTTAAGA
Organism: Hypanus sabinus; assembly: GCF_030144855.1. Taxonomy (NCBI): domain Eukaryota; kingdom Metazoa; phylum Chordata; class Chondrichthyes; order Myliobatiformes; family Dasyatidae; genus Hypanus; species Hypanus sabinus. The sequence goes on from NC_082722.1 coordinate 24,460,511, forward strand.
AAATTGTTATGCCCCCACCCCCCCAAATCCTAAGAACTTTCTACAGGGGCACAATTGAGAGCATCCTGACTGGCTGCATCACTGCCTGGTCTGGGAACTGTACTTCCCTTAATCGCAGGACTCTGCAGAGAGTGGTGTGGGCAGCCTAGTGCATCTGTAGATGTGAACTTCCTACTGTTCAGGACATTTACAAAGACAGCTGTGTAAACAGGGACCAAAGGATCATTGGAGTCCCAAGTCACCCCAACCACAAACTGTTCCAGCTGCTACCATCCGGGAAGCGGTGCCACAGCATAAAAGCCAGGACCAACAGGCTCCAGGACAGCTTCTTCCACCAGGCCATCAGACTGGTTAATTCATGCTGACACAACTGTATTTCTATGTTATATTGACTGTCCTGTTGTATATACTATTTATTATAAATTACTATCAATTATGCATTGTACATTTGGACATTAAAGATTTTTACTCCTCATGTATATGAAGTATGTAAGTAATAAAGCAAATTCAATTCAACTCAAGCTTAAAGTTTAATTTTCCTTAAAAACCTTCTAAATTTTCCCACAATGCCAAGTGGGAGAGAGTGAAAGCTGAATGATAAATAGATCTACAAAGTATTATCTTTTATCTGTCCTATCAGGTTTGAATGTTTTGTATGCCTCTTGCTCCCATACATGGTCATCCTCTTTATCTCTGAGCAGTGCAGTAAAATGTTGTAAACAACGGGCAGAAGAAGAGAGTAGCTGCAACAATATCATCATCAATACTCCTTAACCCATCTACATCATTGACCCCCAGGATCTTCAATGCAGAGTTGTGATTTTATTTAAGGAGTTGCAAAATTATATCTGTATGTTTCACAAAATGTTTCTTTATTTAAGATTGTAGTTCTTTACCTCAAAGAAGAACAATCTTAAATAAAGCAACATTTTGTGAAATATATGGATATAATGGCAAAAATGGCAAATGAATAATGCTTGCATGCACACCTGAGATTAACCTTGGCACCACAACCATGATGAGGTCTCTCTACATATATTTTTCAATTCCCATCTCCTTATCTAGTTCAAAATGATCCTTTAATAGCTAGGTTACTGTACGGTTTTGTTTGCATCTTGATAGTTCATTAATGGTAATCAGAGATTCCAGATGGGAAATATTAGACCAATTACACAATTATTAGTAAAAATCTGCCCAGTTGTCTTGAGATGTATTGGGCAATTAAATCTATTGACTGGTGTCTTCCATCTGGAACCACGTAACTGATTCAAGTACGACAAGCAAGGATTGCTTCCCCTTAGCCAGCCACTAGAATTAGATGTGCTGTAATCCTGCCCAACCGACTGAGAGGAGTACTCACAAACAAGAGAAGATCTGCAGATGCTGGAAGTCTGAGCAACACACACAAAATGCTGGAGGAACACAGCAGGCCAGGCAGCATCTATGGAGAATTCAGGGCTCCAAACAGTTCTTCACGGTGAGGTGACGCTTCATTTGTGGGTCTGTTGGGATCATCTACAGCGTCCAGTGCTTCTGGTGTGGCCTCCTGTATATCAATGAGATCCGACATAGATTGGGAGACCACTTTGCTGAGCATCTACCAGAAGAAGCAGGATCTCCCTGTGGCCACCCATTTTAATTCCACTTCCCATTCTGATATGCCTATCCATGACCTCCTCCAGTGTCATAATGAGGCCATACTCTGGTTGGAAGATCAACAACTTATATTCCATCTGGGTAGCCTCCAACTTGATGGAATGAACATCGATTTCTTGAACTTTCGATAATGCCCCCCCTTCACCATTTCCCCTCCCCTTTTCCCTCTCTCACTTTAACTCCTTGCCAGCCCTTCACCTCCCTCTGATGCTCCTCACTCCTTTTCTTTTCTTCCATGGCCTTCCTACTAGATTCTCCCTTCTGCAGCCCTGTATTTCTTCCACCAATCATTTTGTGTGTGTGGGCTGATTAGGCAACTGGAGGTCCTTCGTGATTAAGCACCAAAATAGATGGTGCCAATTTGCGACGCCCATTAATGTTGTGCCAAGATGGCACCAAGATGTGATGTCCATTAAGGTCCTGGCTCTGACTCAGTTGTTATTTTTTAGATTTGTAGGGATTGTTTGGGGACGGGTAGGGTTTAGGGACAGGGATGAGGGAGAGTTAGAGGTCAGGGCAGTAAATGAAGAGTCTAGACAGGAGCTGGTGTTTAGAGTCCAGGTTTTGTAGTCGAAGGTCAGTGATCCTGAAGGTTGGGTTGGTAGATGCTGAGAAGACCAGTTATTCCCAGGTCAGCAAGTCCAGGTCAAAGATTTAAATGAGCAGGAGTCACAAAAGCCAATGGCCCCCAAGGTCACTGGAGTCAGAGGTCCATGTGAGTCCCAAATTCGAGGCCAAAAAGTCAAACCCATGATCAGCGAATGTTGTGGTCAATACCCAGACATTGGTGACGCCCTGAGAGCAAAGCTGAAGGTCAAAGTTCAGAGCTCGGCAAGTCTGAAGGTAGAAGCCTGTAACTGATGTTGGTGAGGCTGAAGGAGTCCTGAATGCTGGTGACAACTCCCAGATCCTTGGGGTTAGAGGTCTGTCCAAGTCTGGAAGTCGAGGCCCAAAGCTGTGATCAGCAAGTCCTGGATCGGCGAGGTGCATAGCTGGAGGCCCGATGTCTGCAAGTCTAAGAGTCTGGGGCCAAGGCCGAGAGGCCCGAAGGCAGTCTCTGGAGCTGTGGGGGGAGAGAGAGAGAGAGAGAGAGAGAGGGGGAGAGAGAGAGGGAGAGAGTTGCAAGGGCGAGAGTGTGGGAAAGGAGCTTGTTTTGCTGTTGTTTTGTTTTGCTTCTGTCTGAATCTGTTTAAAAAGAAACTGCAAGAAGTCCACAGGATGTGGGAGTTGCTAGCAAGATCAGAATTTATTCCCCTCCTCAACTATCCGTCAAAGGTGGTAGCCTGTGGCTGAAGAATTGGGTAAAGAATTCCAGAACCCTCACCACATAACTATAAAGAATTAGCAATCTATGTCCCAGTGGAGATGCTTTGGGACTTGGAGGCAGTGGTACTCCAACATGCGAGCAGCATGCATTCCTGTAAGTGGCAGAGGGCAAAGTCTGAGAGGTGTTGTACAGGTCTTGTTGTCTTGCTGTAGTACATTGGTGTGGTGGACTGGCACCTCGTGGTCACCGCCTCCATGTAGGGAGTGCATGTTGAAGTTGGAGGTAAAGGTGCTGAACAAGTAGACTGCTTTGTGCTGGGTTGTGTGGTACCCCAGCGGTGTACGTATGTGACAATCTCCCAACGTGTAGCCAATTCCCCAGTATCCAGGCACCGACTTCCTCTTGTAGTTACAGTATTTATGTTTCTGGTAGAAGTAAGTTTCAAAAAAAGTTGACTCCCAGGATGTTAGTGGTGGAAAACTAAACAGAGTTCCGTTTTGTTATATTCTGTGTTGCTCTGCTGAACACTCTAGCCATGCTATGTTGGCATCAGGGTGTGTGGAAACTCTTGCGGGCTGCCCGCAGCACATCCTTAGTTTCTGTTGGCTGCTAATGCAAATGATGCAGTTCACTGTGTACTTCAATGTACGTGTGAAAAATAAATGAACCTGAATCTGATGATCAGAGTCGTCCTATTCAAGATGGTCATTGTCTGGTACCTGCTTGCTGTTATCTTAATGCATGCAGGTGTGGACACTGGGACAACATTCTGGCAGTCTTGATATCAGGGGACTACATACTTAGTGTCTTTATCAGGTGACTGTGCAGGTTGTCTCAATAGCGGGGACTGCGTATGGGTCTCGATGTTAACGGACAGCCTTTATAGCCTTAATATCAGAATCAGAATCAGGTTTATTATCAGATGTCATGAAATTTGTTAACTTAGTAGCAGCAGTTCAATGCAATACATAATATAGAAAAAGTATAATAATAATAATAATAATAATAATAATAATAAATTGCAGTATAGATATATTGAATAGATTAAAAATCCTGCAAATAAACCAGAAATAATATACATTAAAAAAGTGAGGTAGTATCCAAAGGTTCAATATCCATTTAGGAATTGGATGGCAGAGGGGAAGAAGCTGTTCCTGAATCACTGAGTGTGTGCCTTCAGGCTTCTGTACCTCCTTCCTGATGGTAACAGTGAGAAAAGGGCATGCCCTGGGTGCTGGGGGTCCTTAATAATGGACTCTGCCTTTCTGAGACACCGTTCCCTGAAGGTGTCCTGGGTACTTTGTAGGCTAGTACCCAAGACAGAGTCAACGAAATTTATAACCCTCTGTAGCTTCTTTCGGTCCTGTGCTGTAGCCCCAAACTCCTCCCCTCCCCATTCCAGACATTGATGCAGCCTGTCAGAATGTTCTCCACAGTACCTCTATAGTTTTTCAGTGTATTTGTTGACACACCAAATGTCTTCAAACTCCTAATAAAGTATAATCGCTATCTTGCCTTCTTTATAACTGCATTGATATGTTGGGACCAGATTAGATCCTCAGAGATCTTGACTCCCAGGAATTTGAAACTGCTCACTCTCTCCACTTCTGATCCCTCTATGAGGATTGGTATGTCTTACCCTTTCTGAAGTCCACAATCAGCTCTTTCATCTTACTGACGCTGAATGTCAAGTTGATGCTGCGACACCACTCCACTAATTGGCATATCTCACTCCTGTACACCCTCTCGTCACCACCTGAGGTTCTACCGACAATGGTTGTATCGTCAGCAAATTTATAGATGGTACTTGAGCTATGCCTAGCCACACAGTCATGTGTATAAAGAGAGTAGAGCGGTGGGCTAAGCACACACCCCTGAGGTGTGCCAGTGTTGATTGTCAGTGAGGAGGATATGTTATCACCAATCTGCACAGATTGTGGTCTTCCGGTTAGGAGGTCGAAGATCCAATTGCAGAGGGAGGTACAGAGGCCCAGGTTCTGTAACTTCTCAATCAGGATTGTGGGAATGATGGTAGAAAATGCTGAGCTATAGTTGATGAACAGTATCCTGACATAGGTGCTCGTGTTGTCCAGATGGTCTAAAGCCATGTGAAGAGCTATTGAGATTGCGTCTCCCATCTGCCGTTGACCTATTGTGGCGATAGGCAAACTGCAATGGGTTCAGGTCCTTGCTGAGGCAGGAGTTCAGTCTAGGCATGACCAATCTCTCAAAGCATTTCATCACTGTTGATGTGAGTGCTACCAGGCAATAGTCATTAATGCTGCTCATATTATTCTTCTTAGACACTGGTATGATTGTTGCCTTTTTGAAGCAAGTGGGAACTTAGACCCGTAATAGTGAGAGGCTGAAAATGTCCTTGAATACCCTCCGCTAGTTGGTTGGCACAGGATTTCAGAGCCTTACCAGGTACTCCATCAGGACCATCCACCTTGCAAGGGTTCACTGTCTTTAAGGACAGCCTAACATCAGCCTTTAAGACAGAGATCACAAGGTTATTGGGTGAAGGGATCTTCACAGCTGTAGTTGTGTTCTCCCTTTCAAAGCTGGCATAGAAGGTGTTGAGTTCATCTGGTAGTGAAGCATCACTGCCATTCATGCTATTGGGTTTCAGTTTGTAGGAAGTAATGTCTTGCAGACCCTGCCAGAGTTGTTGTGGATCTGATGTTGCCTCCAGCCTCGTTTGAAATTGTCTTTTCACCCTTGAAATAGCCCTTTGCAAATCATACCTGGTTTTCTGGTACAGGCCTGGGTTGCCAGACTTGAATGCCACAGATGTAGTCTTCAGCAGAAGCCTGGTTCATCCATGGCTTTTGGTTTGGGAATGCACAGTAAGTCTTCATAGGCACACACTCATCCACACAGGTTGTAATGAAGCCGGTAACAACTGCAGCATACGCATCCAAGTTCGAAGATGAATCCCTGAATACAGCCCAGTCCACCGATTCAAAGCAGTCCTGTAAGTGCTTCTGTGCTTCCCTTGTCCATATCTTCTTGGTCCTCACTACTAGTGCTGCAGTCTTCAGTCTCTGCCTATACTCAGGGAGTAGAAGCACATCCAGGTGGTCAGACTTCCCAAGGTTGAACATTCTAAACTCTCTTTGGATAACAAGATAATTCTTGAACTACTGAAGATGGGCTTACTGGTGACTGCTAAAGTTTCGGGCTCAACTGTGGTTTTTGCTGCCAGCAGGGTCATCTTCTCCATGTCTATTGTATCAGGTCCTATCTGAAAATTAAAGGCTTTAAAACCAAAATTGTATAGCTTCTTTGTGTTATTTAAATTATCCAATTATTTCAGTGATCCAACAAATAGAGGGACGTTCTGCTAGTGTAATGAGCAAAGGTGATTCAATTTGTTAGTCATATCTAAGCTGCAGAGAGCGAATTGCTTTGGAATTTCGGCAAGCTTTTGGAAGGACTACCACAGAGCACTATATAACCAGTGTCTTCATTCTGTTATAGTATGAAAATAAGCCACAGGAAACAAGTAACCACAGAGGAATTTTTTTAAAAACTGCACAAGGTGTATCAGGACCTTTTCGTGCCATGGGATTGAACATCTAATTGTGTGGGACTCAGTGTTTGACTGTGTTTACTGAAAGGTTTCATGCAGTGTTCACACATATTTTACTGCTTGCTTAGGTCAAAGCAACAACAGCATGATAATTAGAAATGTAAATGCTACATGGTTCAGAAACGATTGTACAATAATTACATTGTTCATCTGAGTTATTCTATTTTATACACACTGATTCAGCTTCCAGATCAAGATTGATTTTTTATTATGTAAAAGACTTCCTTTATCCTCCAGTCTCCTCACTTCATTTCCCTCTCCTCTCCTACATTCCTCTCTTCCATCACCAAATCCTCCTCTTGCAGACACTCTGACAGAGTGGTGCAATAGTCAATCTATTCACAGCATTAGTTAGACCCAGTTCAACCATCCAGGTTGGCAGTAAACCGATTAAATTGGTAGTGGGGGTGGGGGGACAGAGACCTAAAGCATCATAACCCAAGAAATGGGGAAAACAATATTGTACATAAAAATTAGTATTAATTATGGTAATTTTCTGTTTGTCAGGGCAGAAAGAAGAATTGTATATTATCTGAGTTATGATGTAATTTGCAAAGGATACATAAGCCATCATACTTTTCCGGTGCACTGTCCACAATCTGTACATAGCAAGCGCCCAATCTAATCCCCTCCCCCAGTAATCTGGTCCCCCTTTCGTGGCTCACACCCATCATCAGGAGCTAACATGGAACTGGCATGGTGGAAGCTACCAGAAAAGCTCCAAATTGACCAGTTGGACTCTGTCCTGGGACCCCAGCTCTTTGTGATTTTTATAAATGTCTTGGATGAGGAAGTGGAAGGGTGGGCTTGTAAGTTTTATAATGACACGTAGGTTGATGGAGTTGTGGCTGGTGCAGAAGGTTATCATAAGTTACAGCATGATATTGACAGGATGAGAAGAAGCAGTTGGACTTTAATCCGGAGAAGTGTGGTGACACATTTCAGAAGGTCAAGCATCAAGGCAGAATACAAGGTCAATGACAGTGTGGAGGAACTGAGGGATCTTGAGGTTCAAGTCTATAGGTCCTCCCTCAAAGTTGCCGCATAAGTTAATAGGGTGGTTAAAATGATGTGTGGTATGTTAGCCTTCATTATTTAGGGAGTTTAGTGTTCAGGAGTTGTCAAGTAATGTTGCAACTCCATAAAACTCTGATTAGACTACCCTTGTTCAGTTCTGATCACATCATTATGGGAATGACTTGAAAGCTTTAACCAGGCTACACAGCAGATTTACCGGGATGTTAAAGAACATGCTCTTTAATCAGGCAGCATCCCGGTAAATGAGTGAGCTTTTCTCTTTGGAGCAAAGGAGGATGAGAGGGGTCATGAAAGAGGTGTATAAGCTTATATGAGGTATAGATAGAGCGGACAGCCAGCACCTAGCTAATATTAGAGTGTATACTTTTAAGGTGATTGTAGGAGACTTAGTGGAGGTGTCAGAGACAAGTTTTTTTTACACAGAGAGTGCAGGGTACTGCAGGTGGTGGGGGGTGGAGGCAGATACATTAGGGACATTTAAAAAACACTTAGATAAGTACATGGATGAAAGAAGGCCATGTGGAAAAGAAGGGTTAGACCTTGGAGTAGATTAAAAGGTCCGCACATCATAGTGGGCCGAAGGGCCTATACTGCGCTCTATTGTTCTACGTTTTGTGTTATCTGTTCTCTGAGGTTTCTTTTACATTCCAGGGAGTCTCTTGCTATAATATTTCCCTTTCGGTTTTATCTGATCAATTCTATGCAACATCCTTTCAATATTAACGTTCTTTGGTTAACTTCTATTTGCCTTTCTTTTGTTTGGTAAGATTATGCGTTTGGGAAATGTTATCCAGGTGCCTCTTCATTTCCCTTTAAGGAGTTGCGTTGAGGACGGTACAGAGAAATACATGTGTAGTCTGGCTCCATCCGCTGCCCCGGTACGCTAATAAACGTGCATCCAATTCCAGATGGTTTCTCCCAAGGAAGCTCTATTTACGTGAAAATACTAGCCATGTGGATAGACACAAGAACAGTGAGTGAAAGCTGGAATTTTGACAGCCATATTGACAGGGCGAGAACCTTAAAACCAACCCTGCACCTCGACAAAGCTACCCGGGAAATCTTAACCACATTGCCCAACGTCCTGCCTCTGCCAGTCTGAGCAAAGATCAGGCATGTTGGTGCAGTTACAGGCAGACGAGACCATTATAATGCCGGATCTGTCAGTCACCAAGATTGACAGGCGTGGGATTAAGGTTAAAATGCGACTGTTTAAGATATATGCACATATGTTCGTTTAACCATTCTTCGATCTTTAATGTAATTCTCTCTGATGTGTTCCCCGTTCTAGCTCCTTCTGGTACAATCATGGGATTAAAGAGACAGCATCTTAATCCACAGTATGACACAACCTTGCTCCAAAATAAGTGAAGATAATTGAGTGCAAATGATCACAGCAACGTGGTTTTCGCCAGTGGCGTGCACCCCAGGGTCGGTAGGCGTGGCGGAATTATCCAGCTACTCTGCTTTTGTTTCTTTTAACTTTTGTATGATTTCGGTCTATTGGGAGATGCGCTAGATGTTTGGGGGCTGGTGCCTCGGGTTCTCCCGCGTCACCTTGAGGGTTAACAGAAAAGGCGAAAACGCCGTATTACAATAATGTAGTGGGTGTGTTTAATGAAGAGACTTTAAAGCGGTAACGCTGCTGGGAGTCTGCTCTGATGCTCGTGATTAGCGATTGGGCACTGGAGAAAGCACAACTTTCTGTCTGTGAGCTGCAGTTGCCGCCGGAGAGCGGGATTGCTGCTGGAGTCCAGCACGACCCCACCCCCCACTCTCTAACAAGGCAGAACCCCCGAAATCTGAGTGTGTGTGTGTGTGTGTGTGAGAGAGAGAGAGAGAGAGAGAGAGAAAACAGGGGAAGACCGAAGTGAACGTCTGCAAGATTTGTGGTAGCAGGAAAAAGATGGTCGGAAGTTTGCTGGCGATGTAACTCGGCTCTCAAGCGGAGGAAATGGTCGCTGATGCTAGCCTGGTGTTGTGAGAGTCTACCCGCCCGCCGCTCGCTGGAAGAACCGAGACTGACTGACAAATTGGAGTTGCCTAAAGCAATTTTAAATTCGCTACTCGTTTCTTTTTCCCCTCTTGCTGATTTCAGCCGCTTCCCGCCTACCCGTGGATGGTCTGTCTTAAATGACAAATTCAATTTTTAACTCAACTTCTGTTGCCGAATGGAAGCCGAGCAACTTCCTGGCCGATAGGGCTTAACAGATCCGAGGGAGTACGAACTAAGCAGAGCTGCGGAAGGTAGGTGTGGAGTCATTGTCGCTGTTAACGACGTCTCCTATTTCATTACCCAGTGTAGGTTCCTCCTCGGATCAACTGCTTGCAATTTGAGATGGTTAATCGCACCCCAGATCTCTGTCTCGGTCCTTGTATGTGCGGAAACAACTTGTAACAATACCCAGTTTTGATTTGATTGTTTTCTCCCGCGAATAAAATCTACAAATCCAATCACTCGGTATGACAAATCTCACCCACTGCTAGATTCGAAAAACATGACGGCGCTTTGAACTAAATTACCGAAATTGAACAGCACCAAAGCTTCTAATTGTTTTAGTGACTTCCAGAATCAAGTTACCTCGGTTATTGCGAATATAACTGACTTCCATGCCCAACCCGCTGAGTCTTCAAGGCGTTAATAGACAATGAGTTGGTCATACCCATCCCAACGGTTAGATTTAACTCCACTTTTTTTAAACCAGGCGTGTCCGGGACATTTGTTCCTGCTCAGGTTCTAGAAACACGTGGAATTTTTTTTTGTAGGCAAAAAAGAAACTGCAGATACCAGTGATACGAATTTTAAACTGGAGAGCGCCGTAAACACTCAGGAGGTCGGGCAGCGGCGCCGGGTGGGTGACGGCAGCAGCTGCCCGATCCTGGCGCCACCTGCCCTGTATGTTTAGCATGTGGGACCGGTGTCAACGCCGACAACAACCTGTGGCGCGAAACATCTCTGCAGAGCGGCCTCACCGCCGGCGTTAAAATGGTTTTACGTTGACGAAAAACGAGGCTATTTTGGCCTTGCATTTGCTCCTTTTGAATCGGTGACCCGGGATTGGAGTCCGGGGTCCGAGGTGAAGGCGGTGAAATCTTGCGTTTCCCATTGAAATCGGTTATAGACGCTCAGATTTTTTTGTTGTGAGAACATGTGATGGAGTGTCCCTCCGAAGCGCACATCTCGCCAGGACCTCTGTTTCTGGAGCGACAGATCCTTTTTGGAAATGTAATCTCCACATGATGTTGGGCCACCGAGTGTTCGGGCTCTTGCCCATCCGAGCTGCTTCTGGCTCCACGATGGGAGAATTTCAGCTCACATCTTACTAACTCTTGCACTTGCAGCGGCGCTGCACTTGTGCAGTCCATCTCCATTGCTTAAATTTGGCGTCAAGGCAGTTTTTAATTCCAGTGTGTTGAATATTCTTTGTACGGTCCCATGTGGTGACTTAATCGGGAGGTATCCTGCCCGGACGTTCTGGCAAATTTCCCATAACATTTGAGAGAGCCTTCATCAGATCTTTAAAAATCAACCCTTTGACTTCTCCTGAATTTTGGCATAGGTGTTAAATGTTAGCTTGTTGACAAGAACTGTGTCCTGTTTATTTTTCCTAAAAGAAAAACATTTTGTCACAATTTTCCTCTAAGACTCTGCTTCATGTGATTTTGTTACTTCATTTGGAGAGAGCCTGCTGTGTTAAGATAATCTGCCTTGCTGTCCACCATAATGAAAGTGATTACCATTCAGAACTATTTAATTGGTGATGAATTGAAAATTCTGAAAGGTTGTAAACGCCTCTTATTCTTCTGTTTGAAGGATCACCAGACTGACTCCTGGAACTGGGTGGTGTGTTACATGAGAGATGTAAGACTTTAAAGGATGAGTTTTATTGGACAGATGAGGCTTGACAGAACGGATGTGAAGATGATTTTACCCTGGCTGGCCTAACTGGAATCAAAAGTTATAGTCTCGAAATATGATGTCTGCCATTCAGAAATGAGATGAGAGGAGTTGTTTTCACCAGGGAGTAGTGAATGTTTGGGATTCTCCACCTGAGGAGCCATACTTAATAATTTTGAGACCAAGATCAGTAAATTAGGGACAATAAGGAAATTGAGTTAAAGAGAAGCTGTGATCTTTCTCAATACCAGAGCAGGGCTAGACGGCCAATTTGAGCTTCTGTTTTCCTAAAATACCAGCTCGCAACTTTCACTTCATTTGTGCCTTTTTTCATTATGTTTTCTATGCACCTGCGAGAATTTTTATTTTAAATAAAAATCTCTTTGGCAGGAATGACGCTGCTTCGTTAGTGATCTTTGACATTTTATTGAAGTAAATTTGACATTCTTGATACCAGTGTTTTTTCCTGCTTTTAAATGTTGCACGTAAAGTTTGCATGCCCCTGCACAAGGTACTTGCAGGAACCAGATTATGAGGGAATTGTACAACATTGTAGCCTTCAGTACAAAAAGAAGATTTATTCTCCTGTGAAATGCTCTAGTTTGAAAGCTTGTAGAAATACTTGAAACATTCAACATAGTGATAGGTTAACTTTAAAAAAAATTCTCACTTGCTTACCTGTGCGTCAGAAACTTCTACACAGAACAGTATAGTAGACGAACATGACCTGAAGCCCCTGCTATTTGTGTCCAGTTAACTGCACATCCGCCTGCCTCTGGTCTCCATTCTTCCATTCTCTGCCTGTCTAAATGCCTCTTCTTGACTGTTGCCATCATAGCTGTCCCACCACCCTCCTGACAGCATTTTCCATGCAGCTACTAACGTGCTACTTTATATAAAAAAAAATTTGCCTCATAAATCTCCTTAGAACTTTTTCTCCTCCCACCTTTGAAATTATGCCATCTAGTACATGACATTTCCATCCTGGGGAAAGACTCTTCCTATCCATCCCATCCATGTATTTATTTATGGACACAGCACAGAACGGGACCTTCCAGCCCAGCATGCCGCACTGCCCAGCAGCACGCCCACTTTAACGCTAGCCTAATCACAGGATGATTGACAACAGCCAGCTAACATGGGAGGACACTGGAGCACCTGGAGGAAATGCACATGGTTTGTGGGGAGACTGTACAAACTCCTTACAGGTGGCACTGGAATTGAACTCCGGAATGCCCTGAACTGTAACAGCATCACGCTAACAGTCACACTACCATGGCGCCCTTGCCTCACCTAATTTTATAAGCCGCGGTTAGATTACCTGTTGGCCTCTTGTGTTCCAGACGAGCAATCCAAGTAAGTTCAACCTCTCCTTGCTCTCCAATCCAGGCACCATCCTAGTGAACCACATCTGCGTCCTCTTCGAAGTCTCCATATCCTGTGGGTGATGCAGTGCTCGGGACTGCAAGTGATAGTCCAAATGTGGCTTCCTAACTTATACTTGACACCCCTACTGAGGCAGGTAGTTATGTTGTACAACATCTTTCTCACCCTATCTACTGGTGTTGCTACTTTCAGGGAGCCAGAGACTTTCACCCTTTACTTTTCCTGATAATTTTTCCCTTGCACCAATGCTAGCACGCATCATCTCATTTTGTTGGGGTTAAATTCTGTCGGCTATTTTTCCAGCTGCACTCTCATCTAGTCTGTGTCCTGAATCGTTTGACACCCCCTCTCATAATCCCCCAGCTTTGCCAGTTTGTCTTGTCCACCAATTTGCTAATCAGCCCATCTCAAGGGTCAACTTTATTTGCCATGTGCATTTACATGTATTAAGAATTTGCTGTTGTGTGTTGGTCAGGGAGCAACATGCAACAAAGAGCAACAGCATTTATCAATTATAAAGAATTTTATAAATCATATAAATAGTATGGATATGGAATAAAACGTGCATATTTACATTGTAAATACATGCTGATATTTACTATGTAACGAGCATTATAAAAACAGTTTGGTTTTTATGAAAGTTGCAGGAATTGTTTAGGGGAAGTGGTTCAGGAATTGCAAAGGATTACGAAGACCGCTGAGGAGCGTCGGTGTCTTTCATCAAGAGGCTTGTCAAGGCACTGTGTACACAGAGCCCTTAGCATTGTCAATGATCCCTCCCATTCAGCCAACAATCCATCAGGCAGGAGGTACCGCAGTACTGGGACAAGGACTGCGAGGATGGAAAATAGTTTCTTTTCTCCTTGTTCCCACCCAGTTCTCGTGTATGATGTGTGCCAGTGGCATTATACTGTTTGCTTTTTAACTTCTGTTGTGAATTTACCTTATTATTTGTTGATTTATTTGGAGTGATATTACTTTCTCTTGTGTGCGAGCTATCAGTACTGTGCTGTGCACTTTGGTCGAGAGTAGCATTGTTTTGTTTGGCGGTATGCATGATATAATTGAAGGACAATGAACTTGCAGTGCAGTGAATAATAGATAGAGGACTGTGAGGGGAGTTCTAACTATAAAGGTTGATCAGATTAACTGCCTGGGTGAAGAAACTTTGAAGATGCAGTGGAAGTTTTGTTATAACACAATAGTTTTGTAGCAGTTTCCAGAAGGCAGTTTGCAGGCTGGGTAGTGTCCACAATGATTTATCCTGCCTGCATTGCTCTGAACACATGCAAGTCCTGCAGAGATTGTAGTCTGCAGCCAGTGACCTTTACTGCTGACGTGCACCTTTGTCAAAAAATGATTTTTAGCTCCCAGCACTGATCCTAGCAGAGCACCCTGGGTCACGTCCTCAGTCAGAATAGCAATCTTCCTCTTCTGTCTCTGTGGCCAAATCAATTTTGAATCTAATGTACCAAGTCGTAATGGAGCTTGTCTGCCTTAATTTTCTGGGTCAGTCTACCATGAAAAACCTTATTTAAAACTTTAGTGAAGTCCATATATACAACATCCAATACTCTGCCCTAAAGCTGAGCAGGCATCTTCCAGAGAGGTCAGCATTGAAGTTACTCTGAGGTCACTAGCTTTGCTTTGGCCTTTTTTTAAACTAGGTTGGTTTAACCATTAAGCATTAGAGGAACTGTTATATCTGTAATACCATATTGTGCACCTTACTGTTTGGTAGTTGCTGTGTGCTCTTAAAGTTAATTGTAGAATGATTTCACACTGGTATCTTCACAGTACGGCAGATCCACCTCATAATGTTTGAATGTGAAAGGGTGTTAGCACCAAAGGAACAGCTCTTTCTGTAAAGGTTACATTGTTTTTTTTTAACCAAAATGCCATTAAAAGACAAATTTATTTGTGTGTTTCATCAAGAGAATGTTCATCATTCCCAGCATGTGCTTTTAGCACAGGAGTGGTGGTTAACATGCAGTTACAGAATGCATGTGTAATTTTTAATTGTACAGTTTGTGCTCTAGAAACATGAAGTAGCCTCTAGCTTATTAACAGTAAAAGGTTTTTGTTTTAAACTGACAGTTGTGAAGTCATTTACTGAAGCTTCAGTGACAGCTCCTCTTTCTAGTTTAAGAAAGCCTTGTGTTTTATGTAGCCCTTTTAGGACTGTGATGACACAGAACACTTTACAAAACAGGCTACAGTTCAGATTGTAATGTGGATGAGTTTTCAGCCAAATACTATCCTCGTTCTTTATTTAGATAGGTTATAGTGCTCCAAACATGGAGCAGGCCCAATAAGTAAAAAGCCCTGGAAGACCCTCGAAGCACTGAGCTGGTAGGCAGCATCTGTGGAGTGAGAAATGGATACTTAAGGTCGAGGGCTCTTAGTCAGAATGGAATTTAAAACCTGTAAAAGGCACTTGGACAGGAAAAGTCTGGAGCAGGCGTTCCCAACCTGATGTCCACAGACCCTTCAGTTAATGTTAGGGGTCCATGGCATTAACAAACCAAGGTTGGGAACCCCTGGTTTAGAGGGCCAAATGTGAGCAAGTAAGAACAGTATAGGTGGGAATCTTGGTCAGTGTGAACCAGCTGAGCTGAGTTCCTGTTTCTATGCTATATGGCTCTGACTGTATTTGGAGTCTGCAGTTCCAACAACCGCACCCCTTCTCCAAAACTCAGTATAGCAGGTTTCTGCATATAATGCTCCTTTTGCAAAGCTGCTGATGAAGAATTCATTGCAGGAGTTGAAGTGAATGCATTCTGATAGTCTCGTCTTGCATCTTTTACAAAATACGTGCTTTTATTCCAAATGGTGTATTGTGTATTATTGGTGTATTATTCTATTTTTAACCAGTTAAAGGAAAAGGTGAAATTGTATTCAGATAGTGAAAAACAACTTGTATTTTCATAGCACTTTCCATACCTTCTTCACCAAGGCATTTTGCAGCAGATGAATAACTCTTAGTGTTGTCACGGAGGAAATGTAGCAGCCAAGTTACACTCAATAAGCGTTCGTGGGAAGAGTCTATCATGGACCAGGAACACTGCAGCTTAGATACAGGCCCTTCAGCCCATCTAGTCTGCACCAAACTAGTCTGCCTAGTCCCATCAGCCTGCACCTGGACCATAGCCCTCCCATGCATGTACCTATCCAAGTTTCTCAAATGTTGAAATTGAGCCCACATCCACCACTTCCACTCTTACCAAAGTTCAAAGTAAGATTTAGTATCAGAGTGCATACATGTCACCACATACAACCCTGAGATTCTTTTTCCTATGGACATACTCAGCAAATCTATAGAATAGTAACTGTAAACAAATCAATGAACATAGAAGATGACAAACTGCAAATGCAATATAAATAATAGATAATAAATAATGAGAGCATGAAGTAACAAAATAAAGAGTCTTTATAATGAGATAATTGATTGTGGGAGTATCTCAATAGATGAGTGTAATTATCCTCTTGTTCAAGAGCCTGATGGTTAAGGGGCAGTAAATATTCTCAAACCTGGTTGGGTGAGTCCTGAGGCCCTTCTACCTTCTGCCTGATGGCAGCAGTGAGAAGAGAGCATGGCCTGTGTGGTAAGGGTCTTCAACAAGTGGCAGCAGTGAGAAGAGAGCATGGCCTGTGTGGTAAGGGTCTTCAACAGATGATGCTTTCCTACTGCAGTCTTTCATGCAGATGTGCTCAATAGTTGGGAGGGCTTGACCTGTTACGTACTGGGCCAAGTACAGTCCCTTCTGTAGGGTTTTCCATTCAGAGGCATTGACTGGGTTTTCCATGCCAGGCCGTAATGCAGCCAGTCAATACACTTTCCACTACACATCTAGAGAAGTTTGGCAAGGCTTTTAAATGTCATGCCGTATCTCCACAGCCTTCTAAGGAAGTAGCTGCACTGTTGTGCTTTCTTTGCTATTACACCCTTTCAATTTAGAAATCTCTCCCTCATGTTCCCCTAAGCATTTCACCTTTCACCCGAAACCCCTGACCTCTAGTTGTAGTCTCGCTCAACCTCAGTGGAAGAAGCCTGCTTGCATTTACCCTAGCTATATCTCTCATAATTTTGTATACCTCTTTCAAATCTTCCCTCATTCTTCTACACTCTAGGGAAAAAAGTCCTCACTGATTCAACCTTCTCCCATAACTCGGGTCCTCAAGTCCTGGTAACATACTTATAAGTTTTCTCTGCACACTTTCAATATTATTGACTTCATTCCTGTAGGTTGGTGACCAAAGCTGCAGACAATGCTCAAAATTTGGCCTCACCAATGTCTTGTACAACTTCAGCATAGCATCCTGTAGTTAACACATTGACTAATGAAGGCCAATGTGCCAAAAGCTTTCTTTACGACCCTTATCTACCTGTGACACCACTTTCAAGGAATGATGGGTCTGTATTGCCAGATCCCTCTGTTCTACCACACTCCTTAGAGTCCTACAGATCACCGTGTAAATTCTATTCTTTGTCCACGCAGAGTACAACATCTCATGCCTATTTACTTTAATTTCCATCTGCCATTTGCAACAGGTAAGAATGATCCTGATTATCATCTGGATCGCTGATATAGATGCCAAACAACAATGGGCCCAGCACTGATCCCTGCAGCACACCACTTGTCACATGCCTCCAATCGGAAGGGCAACTATCTACTACCACTCTGGCTTCTCCCCTAAAGCCAATGTCTAATTCATTTTACTACCTCATCCTCAATGCTGAGTGACCGAACCTTCTTGACCAACCACTCACAGAGGACCTTGTCAAGTGCCTTGCTAAAGTCCATGTAGACAACATCCACAGTCTTGCCTTCGTCAGCTTTCCATGGTAACGTCCTCAAAAAAGAAACTCCATTAGGTTGGTCAGACACTGCCTATCACACAAAAAGCCATGTTGACTATCCCTAATCTGTCCCTGTCTATCCAAACAGGTGTATATCCGGTCCCTTAGAATACTTTCCGACAACATGCCCACTACTGATTTCAGGCTGAGCAGCCTACAATTTCCTTGGGTTATTCTTAGATCCTTTCTTAAACAGTGGAATAACATGAGTTACCCTCCAACCCTCCAGGACCTCACCTGCTGTCCAGTACTTTGCCTTGAGGGGTTAAATGGGTAAGACTTGTCCCGACTCTCTTAAAATTGTCTGGGACATTTACTGAGTCACTGCGGACAGAAAATGCCTTTATTCATGCAGTGTATGTATGAGTAGAGAGCATTTTGTCAATGTCAGTTTAAAATGTATTTATGTCAGAGTTTGTAGATGTACTAATATCAGGCTAGATTGTGTATGTCGGAAGTATCAAAGCAAAGTTGTCTGGTAAATGTGCAGAGTATGATTTGGTTAGTACTTGCATGGATGAGATGCTAGGAATACCAAGTGCAATTTGTTTTGTCTGTAAGGGGGATAGTTGAAGACTCAGCTCGACACGTGTCTGTGATGTGAAGCATTTTCTGGTATCTGAGGTGTTTCAATGGGTATGGTGATGTTGGAACTGGTATTTGACATGTCTAATATAACCCCTAAAGCAGTGTATCTCTAAGTATCGCTTCCAGCAGTGTGAGGTTTAATTGGTGTGATATTTCATAAAGGGATAATGTCAACAGTAGCATAGTGATTAGCCTGATCGCTTTACAGCACCAGCCAGGGATCAGTGATCGACGTTTGATTCCTACCATTACCCTTAAGGAGTTTGTACGTTCTCCTGTGACTGTGTGGTTTTCCTGCTACAGGCGGGGGATAGTAAGTTACAGGCATTCTGTGTTGGCGACAGAACTGTGCGTCACCATAGCGCAAGCTGCTTGGAGCAACCCTTTGATGCAAACAATACATTTTACTATATCTGATGTACGTGTGACAAAGCTAATCTTTTTTTTTCCTTTTTCACTCCTTTAAAAGTTTGCTCTGTTGATAGTCTGACGGCCAAGTCTACAGATGTTGCTGAACGTGATGTTATTTTACTTTCAGAATTTGGAGATTGCTGGTTTGTTTTATTATTCTCCCCAGATTGAGCAATTTAAGGAATCTTTGTTTGTTTGATCTATCTAACCTTTTTTTTCCTGCTGTATACTTCTATAGGGAAATTTTAATGACTGTTGCCGTTTGATGTTTTACTATCATTTAAAGGTATATTCTTTTTCTTAGCATTGATTCAAATCCAGAATCTCGCTTTCTTGAATGCAAGACAGCAGCAAAGAATTGTGTTTCACAGTCCCATGCTGTGCCAGCTGCAGATAGTTGGCATCTTGCCACCAGATATTTCCATTAACATTCAGTGTGAAATTTCTGAATAGGGTTCAGCAAAACTGGCAACAGTAACTTAATCTGTTTTGTCCTGATAAAATTACAGCAAAGTATGCTATTATATTTGTGTAAATTTTTATGTGGAAGTTGTTGCATTTCATTTCTTTGCAAAAAAGTTGCCCACCACAAAGAAGAATTAAATACGTACATGTTGATCAAGAGTGTTTGTACTAACCTGCATCCCCTGAAATCAATGCCCAAGTCCTTTGGTAGATTTTACAGTTTTTGTGTTCAGAGCAGGCATTGACATTAAAGTTGTTGTATCCAACAATGACACTGAAACGTGTGCAGAAGAATTTTTAAAATGGAAAACCTGTTGCACTGGGACAGTGCTGTTCTCCCGCTCTTGGAGTGCTGGGTCCAGTGGTATGAGTAGTGGTTACAACGGGCATCTTCCTTGGTTGCAGTGCCTTTGCTCTCCTTGAAGGAGCTGACTTTGCATGTCAGGATAGGCATGTCCCTTATCTCACCAGGCTCGCTGCCCGCCCACCCTCACCTGGTTTAGCTGCCTATCGAAGCAGTGAACGAGATGGGGAAAGGGTAAAATAGTCCACCCAGTCTGGATATCTGGACATGGTGTAAACTGCTGTGTGCACCCCACACTGCAGCCAGCTGATCTTCTGGTTCGCCTGTGCACCATGTGCTTAAGGCTACATCCACACTACACTGGATAAATCCATAACCAAAGCTTTTTCTCTTCGTTTTTACCTTCTGCCCACACTAAAATGATGTTTTCGTCCCCTGAAACCGGAGATTTTCAGAAACGCTCTCCAGGGTGTGTAATTTTGAAAATGCCACTTGGCTGGAGCAGTGTGGATGGGGTAACCAGAGAAATCTAAAAATGCTGTCATGACATGCCAGAACAGATGGTAATGGTAACAAATGACACCATTTCATTGTTTTTTGAACGCAACCTAACAATTTCAGAACAGACGGCGATGAGACTGAAGCCAGAAGAGTTAGAAATGTAGTCACCAAATACTTTGACCCATAACTTACTGAATAAATAAGTATACGCACTTTGCCCTGTTTTCTGTCCTTGCTCGTATGAAGGTGGTTTGCCTATTTATGCAAGTACTTTTCTGACAATACATTGTAACAGCCTAATGTAACATTGTATGGAAATACCAGATAATACTGATGCAGACATGTTTTATACATTTAACAAGAAGCTTTATTAATGCCACAGAGTTAGTCAGTTTTTCAATGTTCGCCGTCAACTGGGCCACACTGTCTGTGAACTCCCTGTCAGTTGCCTCCATACATTCCAGTATTTGCTTTTTTTTTAACTTTTAAGTCCTCCTGCACGAGAGCCAACAGCTGCCTGTCATTTAAGTTTTTCTCGTCTGTAACTGGACAAAAGCATAGCAAGTCTTTCACAGCGAGATTCGACACCAAACATGTCACTTGTTTTCGGTAGATGTGTCCTGCGCATGCACAGTAGGAGGAGATTCGCCGAAATATCCGTTTTAATGCGGACAGAGATATTTTTTTAAAATGCATAGTGTGAACGCCTATTGTTTTTACGCGAAACTGGCATTTTCAAAATTATCTGGTCTCGTGTGGATGTAGTCTAAGCTGGCAGTCATCATTCACAGTTTAGGATTGCAAAAGAAACTGCTGATTTCTGTATTGTATTTGAGAATTCGGGATAGGACATGCCCTGTGGATAAATCCCTGTCATGTTGGGTTCATTTTTGCATTTGATTGTGTTGAGCGATGACCATTGGGAATAATAATGAAGCACAGACATTGTGGTAATTGGCTTTATTTTAAGCATCTCAAATTTAAACACGAGATTTGCTGCTCTTTATAAAGCTACCACTCAGCTAATATTTCACCAGGAGCAGAATAAAGTGTGAGAAAATTCCCAGGTTGTAGGTGGGTTGTTGCTCTTTAAGTATGTTCAGTTGTGTGGGTTTATAAATGTAGACAGGAGGGGTAATAGCATGACACAGGCAGCCTGGCAGATCCACAGTGATAGTTTCTGCAGTCTCTCAGCAGAAGGTGCTAATTGTGTCCTAAGGAAGCCTCTTTGCTGCTTGTGCTCTTGCTAACTCAGGTCAATGTCTGTACAAGTTAGATCCCTGATATTTTCAGCACTAATAGCTTAAATAAATCTGCTCAGTTTCTCTGAGAGGTCCCACTCTAAATACAGCCACATTGCTAAAATCAAAACATTCAGTTTCTTGTCTAATTGGAACACATGTTCCCCCACTGGCAGTCTAACAGCATCATTTTGCATCTTTGGAGTCATAAGGAGCTCAAGATTTTGGAATCAGATGTGAAACTGGAGGAGCTGAGCAGTATCTGGTGGGGGCAGAGGAAAGATTTGTTGACTTCTGGAGTTGAGACCCCAGAAGTCGTTAATTTGTTTGTAAGAACCACTTTGATAGCTCCACAAAGTGCCACCTTCTGCAATTGGGTGAGACCAAAACTGTTTGAGTATAAAGCACTTAATATAGTGCTATCTGTTTAAAGGATAGAAGTTTGAATCTCTGAATCTAGAATGTACCTGTCGTATTTCTGAGAATGAAGAACTGACTATCCAATTCAGATTTATCACATGTACATTGAAACAAACAGTGAAATGCATTGTTTCCATTAACAACCCACACCCAAGGAGGTGCTGGGGGCAGCTGGCAAGCATCATGAGGCATTCTGGCATTGTAGCAAGGCCACAGTGTCCAGCAGAACACAAGCAGCAACAACAAAACAAGACAACAGTGAAACAAGCTATTTCCCCGTTTCCCACACAGGCTGACTTCCAACCCCAAATGACTTCTTGAAAAGAAAACTTTGGAAGAATGGCCAGAAGTTCCAAAGGTTAGATTTATTTGTTGCATGTACTTCGAGGCATACAGTGAAATGCATTGTTTGCATCAGATCAAGTCAGTGAGGATTGCGCTGGGAGCCTGTAAGTGTTTCCATGCTTCCGGCTCCAGCATAGCATGATCACAGCTCACTAACCCTAACCTGCATATCTTTGAGTTGTGGAAGGGAACGTGGACATGCAGAGGAAACCCACGTGGTCATGGGAGGAGCATACAAGCTCCTTAGACAGTGGCTGGAATTGAACCGTGATCTTACAGCTAGTGCTTTAATAGAATTAGTCTAACCTCTACACTACTGTGTCGTGCATTATTGAATGTTCTATGTCAAGCTCACAAGAAGTGGCTATCAATTTTTATTTGAACCTGGTAGATTATATAATCCAAGAGGGGATCAGAAAGATTTTCAAATCAGCTTCATGATGGAATCCAGTGACTGTTTTACTCACCACTGCCTAATTTCCTTTAACAAACCAGAACCACCAGACCTGTCAACATAAATCACTGTCAATGGTCTACTGTGGTAATTCCTCACAGGTAGGCACCTCACAGACAATCTGTGGACTCATCCAGTAGGAGTCACAGAATGACCGGAGCATTATGGGCTGCCCTGAAGCCTATCATTGGCACCATAAAGAACCAGGACTGCATTAGTGAGAATGACTGGGAGATCAGGCCAGCTTATTAACCACTCACACGGGCCTCTTGAAGAAAAAGGAACAGTTTTGCAGGCATCTGCAGCATACAAGATCCTGAGAGACTTTGCTACAGTAGATGTGTTGATGCTTCTTCATGGAAGAGGCCACCCACAGCAGCATTGCAGTTAGTGTGACGCTATTACAGCTTAGGGCATTGAAGTTCAGTTCCAACTTCATCGGTAAGGAGTCTGTATGTTTCTTCCCATGGAACACGTAGCTTTTCTCAGTGTTCCGGTTTCCTCCCACAGACCAAAGATATATCAGTTAGTTGGTAAATAGGACATTGTAAATTGCCCCGTGGCTAGGGTTAATTGGGGAGGGTGGAAGGGGGGTTTCTTGAAGGGCCAGCTGGGCCTATTCCATGCTTTATCTTAATAAATAAATACAGAATAAAGTTATCCATTTAAGGCAGAAATGGGGTGAACTCTCTTTTTCTTGAGGGCTGAGTCTTTGGAGCTGGCAGGTGGTGTAGTGCCGTCTACGCCGGACTTTGAGGTGAGTGGTAGGGTTTGAATCCGGCCAGCTCCTTGCACACTTTCCATCTGTGCTGGGCTGAGCATCGAGCTAGCTCCTTGCCCTCGGCCAGACAAATGCTAAAGAAACAACAACGTTGTGCAGAAAGGAACTGCAACAGTGACTTCAGGAGGGCACGGAGCGACCACTCCCCGCTGAATATCGACGGCTCCTCGGTAGAGATCGTTAATAGCACCAAATTTCTTGGTGTTCACCTGGCGGAGAATCTTACCTGGTCCCTCAACACCATCTCCATAGCAAAGAAAGCCCAACAGTGCCTCTACTTTCTGCGAAGGCTGAGGAAAGTCCATCTCCCACCCCCCATCCTCCACATTCTACAGGGGTTGTATTGAGAGCATCTTGAGCAGCTGCATCACTGCCTGGTTCGGAAATTGCACCATCTCGGATCAAAAGACCCTGCAGCAGATAGTGAGGTCAGCTGAGAAGATCACTGGGGTCTCTCTTCCTGCCATTACAGACATTTACACTACACGCTGAATCCGCAAAGCAAGCAGCATTATGAAGGACCCCACGCACCTCTCATGCAAATTCTTCTCCCTCCTGCTGTCTGGGAAAAGGCTCCGAAGCATTCGGGCTCTCACGATCAGACTATGTCACAGTTTCTTCCCCCAAGCTATCAGACTCCTCAATACCCAGAGTCTGGACTGACACCTTACTGCCCTTGTTTATTATTTATTGTAATGCCTGCACTGTTTTGTGCACTTTTTGCAGACCTGAGTAAGTCTGTAGTCTAGCGTAGTGTTTTCTCTGTTGCTTTTTACGTAGTTCAGTCTAGTTTTTTTACTGTGTCATGTAACACCTTGGTCTTGAGAAAACGTTGTCTCATTTTTACTATGTACTGTATGTACAGTTATGGTCGAAATGATAATAAAAGTGACTTGACTTGAATCTTTAGAATTCATCAACGGAAACTGCCTTTGAATATTTTAAAGGCAGTGATAATTACTTGACAAGTAAGGAGGAGGATGGTTATTGCATGTTCAAAGACAACTTTTTACCAAGTTACATATATGTCACTATGTACAAGTGGTGAGATTAGCTTTCTTGGGTGTGTACTTCATAAAACAGTTTATAGAATTATAACTACACAACATCAATGAAAGTGGATGTGAGGTTAAGATTACAGTTGAATCAACCTAGGATTTTGTTAAATGGCAGAACTACCTCGAGACAAGTGTTCTACTCCTGTTCCACTTATTGTACGTGTAGAAGAAATAATCAATGCAAAGAATACAAGAGGCCCGGGCAGCCAGGACCATTTGTGGGCTCATCAGCATCATTAAGTGTTCAACCTGTGTTCAACCAACCAAAGCCCCTATCCCACTGATAGCCAAAAGCAGAATGGAGCTTCTCAAGTTCAGAGGGTCTCAACATCTGCAAGAGACACGCCAAAGCCTCCCCATCAACAACTCTGTGCTTGATGTTGATGTTTGTACACAATCTGTCAGCCAACTGAACTGGGGAAAAAGTCATTTGTCATTGCTATGAGGCTCTCCATGATCTTTCTCCCAGCATGATCTTGTTTCCCCCTCCTCATTTTTATACCTCAGTTAAGTCATCCCTCCTCTATCCCAAGAATATCCAGTCTCCTCGTAGCTGAAGTGTTGCATCATCCAGGTAAATAGTGAAAGTATGTCTTTCTTACAAAGTAGTAATTGAAAGTGCATTCAGCACAACAGCATAACTAACTTCTTTCTATGAAGATGTACCACAACTTACTATATTTGATGCCCCGGCAAATAAAAGTATATTGCATGCCTTTTGAACCAGTTTGTAACTCTATGCCTTCATGGTACAGCATGGTAGCTCTGCTCATCAATACAGGCTGATCAATACTCCTTATCAAAATGCTTGGGGCAAGATGTTTTTCAGATTTCAGATTTTGGAATATATACTAAAATAGCTTGGGATTGCCATCATTTCCCACTCTGAATTTATCTGCTTTGTAAGCAGTCTTTATCTTACACTTGCTCATCACATATATGTACTTAATGATAAAAACTTATTACATACTATTAATTTAATGAAACAAGTGTACAGGGTTATAAAAGCTGCACAGCATCATTGGGAGAATACCTGAATCAGCTGTTGAACGACAACCACAACAGCAGGCTTTCAATCTCCACCTACTATGTTGTGCTTTGATTAAAAGGTTACGGTACAAGATAATTTGTTTTTTTTTTACTTTGTTAGGGTTTTATGTAAGGTATACAATCAGCATTGCCAACTCTTCTGGCGTTAGATTTTCATCAGCAGTGATCATGGCAAACCCATCAATGAATTTTTCTGCTGCTTTGTGATCAGCAGAACCTTAATGCCATGCCTCTTAAATTTCTGTAACCAGCTTACTTAATATTTACAATTAACTTCAGTTTTCAAGTTGTCACGATAGATCTTGGCTTGTTTCATGATCAGATTACCATTGAGTGGCATATGTTCTGTCTGGTGCCTACTAATTCATTCTTTCAATACTTGATTGAGATCTTCATTTTTTGCTTTATGCAGTGTTTTTCTATTTCTCATTAACTTCTGCTCATTACATATGTGAGGTCACTTCTCAGAATTGTCTATGGTGCACCGAGACTTCTAAGCCTTCCCAGTGCCTTTTGAAATTTTCCATTTGTGACATCATGTCAGCACTCAAAAAAAATTGTATTTCTGAGGTTTTCAGGTTTTTGATTTTCAGATGTGGTATTCAACCTGCATTTCCTAGAATCATTTTCCATGTCAAGGGACTGAAGAAGACGACAGCCTCAATTTAATTTCCAACGTCTTTTGAACTAGTGCAGATATATATATATATATATATATATATATATATATATGGTAAGGAGTGCAGTGTTCTGGAATATCATAGAATTAGTAGATTTTGAGGGACCAACATGACTGACCCAGGAAGCATTCATGAAATCAAATCCAAGTCCAATTTTGGCTGTTGCGGTTGGATTTTGAGTTCTGTTAGTTGCTCAGTATCAGGGAATTTTGGATAATCAAATAGCGAAGATTTTTAAAAGCGGTCTTCCTGTATCATGTGAAACAAACAATAAATTGATCTGAATACAGAACCTTCCGAAGTCAGAGACCAGCACATAATTCCAATACTTGGCTCTTCTCCTTATCTGTGTATTTACCCAAATCCAAGGAAAATATTTGTTCAGTTGAATAATCTTGGGTATTTATCTAACCCAAAGAATCAGCTGGATTGTAGTAAGGTAACCTAAATTAGTTCATTATATGTAGTTCCTTGCTCCTGATTCTTTCCCTTGGGCAGTAATTGAAATGATTTTGTCTTTTTCTTAAGAACATTAAAAAAATGGGAACAAAAGTAGGTCAGTGAGCACGTCAAGCCTACCCCCACCATTCAACAGTCATCAATTGCTGCATAAAAATGTTTCTACACACTTCAATTTTAAATGCAGGAACTGTTCCCTTGTTCAAAATTCTCCCATTAACTGGAAACATCTCACTCTTTCTGATTACACACCCTGAGGTTCTTGTGCATTTCAATAAAATCATCCCTGATTATTTTAAGCTCTGAAGGATATAATTTAATTTCTTTTGCCTTATTTTTGATAGGATGACCTTCTTATCTTGAAGTTAAGTGAATCTCTTTGAATTCCGGTATATCCTCAGCTACATTTTGAGCACCCCTGCTGCCTTTATCTACCCATGGTATCAGCCTATCGTTTGTTCTGTACTCCCTGCTTCACTTGCCATCTTCAGTCTGGTTTTCATCTGTGAGGTTAAAGAAATGGAGAACAAGGATGGTGGAGAGATTTGAAAATGGAGAAATTGTTAAATCAATAAATATTCTGACTGAGAGCTGATGTGCATAATGGTTGAAGGGCAATGGCATGAATTTGGTTACAGTGAAGGGTAGGCAGAGAGTGCAAGTTTATGGAGACTGACAATGGGAGATGCAGGAGAACATTGAACAGTTGATGGATGTGGACTTCAGCACCAGGTGAGCTAAGCCATGGTTGTTGGGGAAGGAAATAATTGTATGGTTGGAAACTGTACTATTCCCCAAAAAACCAACAACAAAAAATTGGGAATAGGCATGGCACAACAAAGATGATTGAGCCAGTGGGTAGGGAAGTTTGTGGTGAGGACTGGAAACTAATCAGATTAGCAGAAACCAAAGACAATCAATGTTGAAAGTAATTTTTTTATCAAATACATGATGTCACCAAATACTAATGAGATTCATTTTCTTGGAGACGTTCGCTTAGAGCAAAGAAATACAATATAATCAATGAAAAACTGCACTAAGATTGACAAACAACTAATGTGCAAAAGACAAACTGCAAATGCAAAAATAAAATGTTGTTCAATTGATACTGAGAGCGATGGTTGTAAAGTGCTTGAAAATGATGACCCGATGTTTATGTCATCACTATATGAATTGTGAATTGGTTATTCAGGTGATTCATGCCATCAGGTTGAAGGCTACTCAGATGGAATAGAAGGTGTTGTTCTTCCAACCTGAGTGTGACCTCATCATTACAGTATGGATTGACATATTGGAATGGGAATGGGAAATAAAATTAAAATGGGTGGCCACCGGGAGATCCTGCTTTTTCTGGCGGATGGAGCGTAGGTGCTCGGTGAAGCAGTCTCCCAAATCCATGTCGGGTGTCACCAATAAACAGGAGGCCACACCGGGAGCACCAAATGCAGTAGATGATCCAAACACACTCACAGGTGATGTACTGCCTCAGCTGGTAGGACTGTTTAGGGCCCTGAATGGTAGTGAGGGATGTGGTACTTATTTCACTTGCAAGGATAAGTGCCAGGAGGGAGATCAGTGGGGAGCGACAAATGGACAAGGGATTTGCATAGGGAGCGATCCCTGCGGAAAGCAGAAAGTGGGAAGGGAAGGATATGCTTGGTGGCAGGATCCCGTTGTAGATGGCAGAAGTTCTGGAGAATTATGTGCTGGACACGGAAACTGGTGGGTTGGTAGGCTGGTGGGAGGATGAGGTAAGAGCAGACGTGTGTGAAATGGAAGAGCTGTGGTTGAGGGCAGCTTTGTTGGTGGAGGAAGGGAAGCCTTTTCTTTGAAAAAGGAGGACATCTCCTTCATTCTAAAATGAAAAGATTCATCCTGAGAGCAAATGCGGTGGAGGTGGAGGAATTGAGAGATTGGGATGATGTTGGCTGAGAGAGATGACAAAGGCTTTCTAATTATACCTCCATCCTCTTGTTGCTATCAAAGAGGTGGATACCTATCCTTGTGTATCTCTAGGGAATCTTTTCATATTCCATTGTTCCTTTCTTGACTTTTCTGACTACACTGCCTCATACCATCCTCTCCTTTGTTGTCCATATACTTAGCTTGTGCCCTTTTGGTTTAAGTTTGCATTTATTCCTGGTTGTTTCCAGTCAGTCTTGTAATGGATTCTTCAGGATTAGGTCAATCCATTCAACGATCCTCTAGTGAGGGTGAAGTAATTGAAATCCCATCCAAATCTCTTGCCTAAAATCTGGTTAAAGGCACTCCTGCTAAAGAGAGAGATGTGTACTGTTTTTGGCCCTCGTCATTCTGCTCATCCCAGTCGATATCTCCTCCATCTTCTCCAAGGACAGCAAACTCAAATATCCAATTTCCCATTTATTATTAAAATGCCCCAAACCAGGCAAAATCTTGGTGAATCTCCTCTCAAGTGTGATCATGTCCTATAGCAGAGTGACCAGAACTGCATGCAGAATTAATGTTTTGTTTATAGCAGATCCCTGGTTACTGAAGGAACTGCCTCTAAACTGAATTTTCTGCAAGTCAGAGATGAACAATTCCCCTCAAAATTGAGATGTATAATCTTTAGCTTCAAGCTTGGGATCTGTTTGTAAAGGGCAAACTGGGGAAGGGCGGTGTTGGTGAAAGGAGTGCTATTTACCAACGGCAACTTGTGACAGATGTTCATTTAAATTAAGATGTGTGTGTGTGTGTGCAGATAATAAGCAGGAAGGTTATCATCTGTTTAACCATTGAGAGGTGGTGGCCCAGGATTTGTGATGTTTGAACTTTCTTGAAGGAGAGTTTGGAGAAAGCATTGGCCTTTTCTGTGGATGATCCCTGCATTGTTTGCTTCTCAGGTTCAAGTACACTATATGGGAGCAGAGTCTGGGAGAATTTCTGTTAAATTGGGTCACCATCAAGGACATCTTCAAAAGGCGATGCCTTAAAAAGGTGGCATCCATCATTAAGGATCCCCATCACCCGGGACATGCTCTCGTCTCATTACTACCACCAAGGTGGAGGTACAGAAACCTGAAGGCACACACTCAATATTTTAGGAACAACTTCTTCCCCTCCACTATCAGATATCTGAATGGTGAATGAACCCATAAACATTACCCCACTGTTTTTGCTTTCTTCTTTTGTACTATTTTTTAATATGCTGTATTGTAATGTTTATATATTTTGTGTATTGAAACATACTGCTGTCACAAAACAAATTTCATGATGTGTCAATTTTGATTCTGATGCCAATGTGAAATCTGTAACCAGAGGCTGCTCAGTAGTTGTGTCATACATCGTTGCTCATATGCCCTGCGCCCGAGTTGGAAAGGAAAGTGCACTGTATGCCATCTTAATGACCTTGTCTATCCTGCTGCTTTCAGACATCCTTGGATGTATACTTGGATCATAGCATTCATTATGATTATCCAAGCATCCCGTTTCAATTTTAACAGGATTAGCCTTTGAAAATGGCCCACTTCCCTGAGCTGTCTGAGCCTATCGTAATTGCACCCAGCTGAAATATTAACTGGTCTCGATTCAGATTTTAGTGTACTTCAAGTATTCCTTGTAAGGCAACAAATTGTAATGTGTTCTGCACTGTTGCATTTTAAGGGCAGTCTGACCACTGGGTCTGTGAGCTTTCATCTTTGTACAGAATATCCCAAATAAGTCTGAGCAGACTTGAGTTGACCATTATTATTTATTCTATTTTTGAACTTTATAAGTTATATACATGAATTTTCAAAATGTTTCATCATGCCATCCGAGGGAGTTTGAAACCTGAAACCCACTGGGGAGGTTGAGGGGGTAAACTCAAAAAGTTTAGGAGTTAGAGTAAAACCTCATTAATCCAATGCACTCACGACTTTGTGCTGATTTTATGGACTATTGGATGCTATTCAAGTACTAACAGCCCAACATCTTCAGTTAAAGACGTGAGACAGTATTATAATGAATCTTCTGATCAGCCGAGGAAGTTTCAGGGCTGCTTGGAATCCAGGTCCCTGGTGAGGCTCGGGGTGCAGGAACCAGTAACTTACAGGGAAACGTGGCTAGCCCCACCTGATGAGCCTGATGCCAAAGCATTGGGATATAGTTTGTACACTTGAAATGCAACCCCACAGAAGGATTTGGAAAATGGCATTGGTTCAGATGGGTACGACTGTGCCAGGGACCTGTTTCCATTCTGGATGGGTCTGACCATGTTGTTTTTTCTGGGTTTTTTTGAGGTTCTGAGGTGACTTAAGCCATGGGGTAGACAGTGAGATGTATTTCCTTGTATCAGAGGAGAGTATATGCTTAAAGTAAAGGGTAAGACATGTAGAGGGGACTTGAGGGTGGTTGAAACACCTTGTTTAAGGAGATGGGTGCTCCTGCAATATCTCATAAATATTTAGATTAGCACTTGAAATGGTAAAGAAAGCTACATGCTGTTATTGGAAAATGGGATTAGTATGCTCAGTGGTTGATGTGTGTTCTGGGTCCTTTGTGCAATGTGACTCTAATACTCTGACTAGTACACATTTAACAGAAATTTAGCTGCAAGAGAAATATTAAACACCTCTGGAGTTGAATAAATTTAATTTCTCAATTTAAATTGAAGCCAAATTCCCTCTATCATTACTTAGCTTGAACTTGCACTCAGTATCCTCTTTATTAGGTACATCTGTACACATGCTTGTTAATACAAGTATCTACACAGTCAATCATGTAGTACTAACTAGATGCATAAAAGCATGCAGACACGGTCAAGAGGTTCAGTTGTTGTTCAGATCAAACATCCGAATGGGGAAGAAAAGTGATCTAAGTGACTTTGACTGCAAAATGACTGTTGGTGCCAGATGGGCATTTCTCAGAAACTGCTGACCTGGGATTTTCACTCACACCTCTCTGGCGTTTACAGAAAACAGTGCGAGAAACAAAAAAAAATCGAGTGAGCAGCCGTTCTGTGGGTGATGATGCCTTGTCAGTGTGAGGTCAGAGGAGAATGACCAGATGGGTTAAAACTGACAAGAAGGTGACATTAACTCAATTAACCACACATTGCAAGAGTGCTGTGTGCTGCGTAGATAAGCATCTCTGAATGCACAACATGTTGAACCTTGACATGGATGGGTTTGAGCACAAACATGCACTCGTGGCCACTTTATTAGGTCACTGAATGTACCTCACTTGTGATTAATGTTGAAAACTACACTGATGATCCTGAGGCAGATTTGACTGAAGTGAATTTTTAACAGGGGACAAGTTTCCAGTTTCCTTTCATCTCCCAAGTTGGTGGCCTGATGACAGCTGCATGTTCTTGCCTGTTGCCACTGTATAAAGAGCCCTGATTAATGCATACTCTCCCAGGCAACATACACTTGTAAAGAGGCACTGATTCATTTTGTTTTTAAACAAACATCTAAACCTTTTAAGCCGGGGATGCCAAGATCCCTCACACTTGAGATTTCTTCCTACTTATTAGATGGATCCACTATGGTAGAACAATGGCCTTCTCATCCTTTGCCAACATTGCAGGTAGCTTAAGATCACTGTTAGTTTCTGAGTGCTTTTGCATTTTATTATACGATGATTACATGCAATATCTTCCATTTCTCATGATATGGAAAAAGGCCGTTGAATCTGTGCCATCTGTCAGTGTAATATCATCTATTCTATCCTCCCCCACCCAATCATTTCTCTGTAACCCACTCTCTACCATGTCCGTCCATTCGCGACTGGTTCTTCCATTACCACATGTATCCATCAGCATCATTATGTGTCGTATGCCGTAGATAATCATGGTCCCATGACCATGATTAAACTTGGCAAATTTTTCTGCAGAAGTGTTTTGCCGTTGCTTTCTTCTAAAGTGCACCAGTTGTTCATACGATCTTCCATCACCTGCTCCCAGAGCTTCACGTGACCCTGATCTAAGCAGGTGCTACACCTTGCCCAAGGGTGACTTGCAGGCTAGCGGAGAGGAGTAGCACCCTACATCTCCTTTGTTAGAGATGTATCTCCACCATGTGTATTAGGAAACCAAATAACCCAGCATCCAGCACGCATTCGGGCTGTAGGAGGGAACTCTCACAGACCACAAGGAGCGTGTGCAATGTCAAAGTGGGAGTTATGGTCAGGATTGAACCTGGATCTGTGTGGGATCAACATCATCTCACTGAGCCTCTGTACCACAATGCCAGTGAAAGAATACAAGCTCTGCATTACATTTCCACTAACATCTTCCTTCAGAGCCTATGAAAAAATTCCTGTCAAGCACTGTTTTTTTTTGTTTTACAAGTCAAAAGATTTAGTGGTTTTTAATAACTGAATACTTAAGTAGATATAAAAGGTTTTCCTGAGTCTGGATTGAAGAGATTGGGGTATGCAACCCATGAGAACCAGTCTGAAGGCTCCTTCAATGTTTGTGAGAATTTTGAGTTATAAAATGTAAAGTAAAAGAGACGCCCCATTTTTATCTGTTATCTGCCAATGTTATTGCTCATAATATTCACAATGCCAAATGTAATATTGTGAGGACTGCTGAGAAATGGGAAAAGCATGGCAGTTTATTGGACAAATGGAACAGGAGTAGCCAAACACGGACAGAAACTGAGAGTTCTATCACGTGATATCTCCGTTCCACTTGCTGACTTAACTTTTGCATTTTGTGGGGCTCGAGCAGTAGAACTGTAGGTACATTGGAAGAGTTTAGATTTCAGCTCTGGTTTTGTGTGAGCAATATGAGATGAATGCAAATAAATAGAAAAAGGATTTCAATATTTATTTATAATGTGACCTTTTAAGACTGAATGGCACCCCCTCAGGGAAATTACATATGTGCATGTCATTTAGTGAAAGAGGTTGCTTTGAGTTTGTGGTTAGAGTATACAGATACAATAGAGTTTAAGTGGTCCAAACTGTATTTCTTTCGTAATGGAAAAAGGTAAATTTTAAAACTACATGATGAGTTGGACACTGTCTAATGAAAGGCCATTGACCTGAAATGACAGCTCTACAGATATTGGCTGACCTGCTCAGTGTATTCAGCAATATGTTTTGTTTTTATTTGCAGATTTCCAGCATCTGCAGTTCTGAGCTCTTTTGGATCCTCCCTCCTGCAATCTGACAAAAGGTAACAAAATTTAAGTTGCTCCAAAATTAACACACTACTGTGTATTGCATGCACAATCTGGACATGAAGTAAATGCAGCAGGTTTTGCATTGAAGTTGGGCTTTATCCCATTGTGTGCTGCCTTTTCTGTGTGCATCTTCTCTGCAGTTCAGTTTACATGAGCTTGGACAATATGTGGTGGATATTCTTTTCCTGGGCCAGTGGACCTTCTGCTTTGCCAAGCCTGGCTTTCTAAACACACCACCTATCTCTTGTATGAGTTGTTCAGCTTCTGGCTGTAAATGGGAATCGACCTTCAGTTCTTATAATGTAAATAGCAAGCAGTAATCAGCTTGAAGTTTAAGAAAGAACAACAAATAAGCCCGTTCTATGGAACTGACTATTAGTTCACAACTTTTTTGCTGATCAAGAGGCGTAGTGTAAGACAATGGGTTATTTAATTTGACTTGTTTCAAGCAAATTAGTTCAAGGAAGCTTGCAGACCAGATGGATCATTTAATTTGGCATGTCAAATAACTGATGCATTTATAGTTGAAATATATATGTACTCAATGAAGTTAGCTTTGCAGCATTAATTGCAGGTAGCTGGTGTCTGTATCTCCAAAAAGCTTTTAGACTGTTTCTGTAAAAAGGAGATATGAGGAAATATATCCATGCGAAGTCACCCAAGTGGCAAAGACAAACAACATAAATGTAGGCTTATCCAGGCTTATTAGGATTTGGGTAGGAACATCAAGAAGTATGAGAGAAACACGGGGTGAGTTAGAATCCATCCCTCTGGCTTTGATGTCTGCGATGGACGATTTGTTCTTTTGCGTCGTTTTCTTTTTAGTTCAGAGGAATCATAGTTGTGTTTTGAATATTCTTTGATTTAGAAATGGTTTGTAATTTGGAAATATTTAAAATAGAAATGTTCTGTGATTGCTAAATCCATTTTAAGAATGTTGCTTGGATTTAAATATGTATCACTGAAAGTAAATAACCTGTGTTTAAGCTACTTTGTTAACTCCTTGGTATGGAGAGGGGACACACTGCTCAAATAGTAGGTATTGGCAGCTAAACTCGCAGTGGAGAGAAACTAGTCTTGAAGATTGGATAGTCACTGTATAACCCCCTTGGGTACTCATGGTTATTAATATCCAACAGGGCTCAAGTCTTTGTCTGAGTTTAGAACTTTGCAGTCAGCAAATCCTGCATTGTCACAGTTCACGCCCGATGTGGTCGTGTTATACTAAAAGTATTATTTTAGAAAGAATTATTTTTTAGCAGAAGCCCAACTCTGAGAGCTCTTGACAGGTGCTACAGTACATAGTACTATAAAATGGTTGATATTCTGGTTCCTAGCAGTTGTACAGTCAAATGGGGATCAATATTAATAATATAGCAGAAACAGTGACATTGAACCAGCGAGCTGTTGGCCTCCCCACTTGCTGTGCCAGGAACAATATCTCTCTCTCTCCTCATTAGTGAGAGAGAGGGCGTGTTGTGAGCTCTAAGTATTGGGATGGATGGTGGTTGCTGATGGACTCTGGGGGCTTGCTTTTGTTTGTATGGTGGGTAGTGGGGGGCTGTTGCTTTTGCTGAAGCAAGGGGGGGGGGTTGATGCTTTTGCTGCTGCTTGTGCATGGGAGGGGCAAGAGGAGCTTAGGGGTTTTAATGTTTTCCTGTCATTCATTCTTTGGGTTTCTTTTTCTTTGTTTCGTGGATGTCTGCAAAGAGTAAGAATTTCAATTTGTATACTGTATAGATTCTCTGACATTAAATTGAACCACTGGAAAAATAGGATAGTACCCCAACTGTTCCTCAACTTGAACATGAAGAATACTTCACTCTTCAAGTCAAGACTGGAATGATGAAAGGGTAGAGCATGATGTAGATTAGACAGACCAACCTTGCTGTACAACTTGCTGGACTCATACCACCACAATTTCTACCAGATCCCATGATGTAGCAATAATTCGTGCCTGAAGGCAACAAATTTACCTCATTTTAGATAGAAACCAAGCACCCAGGTGGGAACCACATACTTGTTTGATTAAAACCTGGTGACCTATATCTTAAACCCAATGCATGGGATATTGTGTACACCTTCTGGGCAAGCGTGAAGTAGAAATGATCCATGGAGAACAAGTGCTTGGGAACTTGCTCTAGAATCACTAAAAAGATTGACTATAGTCAGTAAAGGAAGAATACAGGGACAGGTTTCTGTATAGAGAGCCACTGTAGCTTCCACCGTACAAACTTTCCATCAGGTTTTTGAACCTTGGGCTATTCAGACTTTGAAGGCAGTATGCACCACATTTCCAGCCAATACTGAAGGAATTCTGAAGTGTCTACTTCAAAATGCTGGGAGGTTGTAGGGCTTCTGGGCCAGTCACACCGCAGGATAACGTAATTAGGAGACATACATAATTTACAACTGCTGACATTGAGATGGGGTTTTGCTTTAAGAGACTGGTCTGACAAGATAGCATTGCTACATAAAGATTTTTAGTGTCCTTTTATGTTTAGGTTTGGGAGATCAATAAAATGTGTTACAGGTTTCATTGAGCATAAATGCCTCCCTTTGTTTTATTTGCAAAAACATACATTGGTGACCTTGATGGAATAATTCTAGAGCAGAGTTATTGAACATATTGGCCAATGTGGTCGCTTTGAAACTGCCAGAGTTTTGGGGGGCAAAAATGCCGTCACTTAGTTTGTACAAGCTGAGGCCCAGTTCGCTCTACGAGAAATCTCCGCGGACGACATTAAATTGTACCACATAGTGACATTGCTCAGCAATTCCACGGTGGTGCGTCTGCTTGAACACCTACCTGCCTGAATACAGTAAATACCGATCACTAAAAACTTGCCTTTTACAAACTTTTGCATTATTGGTGTCTCAGTTGCTCTCCTTACCCAGTCCTGGTGATGCTAGGCCTGTAAAGCTAATGAACTGCATGCAATCTCTCCTGGGAAATCACCATTCTTGTTATATTTTTAAAGAAATCTTCATGCAGCAAATGCCTGATCAAGTTCACATAGCCCTCACTAATGCACCCATGAAAAACTTTAGGGAACTTACTAAAATGGCTGATAGTCTACACTCAGCTAGGCAGTGGTGAATCATTCCTCTTCCTTCCTCTACCTCAATAAGCCCAATCAGCAAAATAAGGACATTTGCAGCTGGGCCTGTGTTTTTACCATGCTCACTTTGGCACAAGCACCAGGAAGTGCCAAGCCCCTTGCAGCTTCAACAGTGCCAGTGTATTAGGACATCAGAGGTCTGTGAACACCATGGGTTCCAGCTGCCAGGGTCGTCTACACTTCCTGTGTGACCGGTACTCAAGTGAGTGTGCTGCCAGCATCGCCTATTGATCAGAAGGTAAAGAGGGATGAAACCTTGCTGGAGGCTGCCAGCTGTAGCAAGATCCAGACCTATGGGACACAACAGCTGATACTCTGGTTCAGTGGGCAATGTTACACATGGGGCTTTGTCCTAGTTAAAATACCTAGACCTCTGCTTGTTACAGATTCATGGACTCTTAGTTGATCTTAAGAAATGCCAGCTTGTGGATGTCATGGACCCTGGGTAGTTATCCTGCTGCCCCGCAAGTGAGTTTACTCGACTGCTGGGTGAATTCCCAAACCTCACCAAGCCCACATTCTCCACTTCCGACGCAAAACATGGGGTTGAGCACCATATTCCCAAAACAGGCCCACCAGTCCATGTCCTTGTGCATAGACTAGACCCGGAAAAGCTGACAACTACTAAAGCTGAGTTTGCCAGCATGGAAAGACGACATTGTATGCTAGTCAAATAGCCCCTGGGCTTCGCCTATGTGGTGGTTACCATCACCTTAATGAGGCCACTATGCCTGATTGTTACCTGGTCACACAATTTGAAGACTTATCTGCATGTTTAGCTGAAAAGTTAATTTTTTTTTCCTTAAGTCAATCTAGTTAGGGGCTACTGTCAGGTGCCTGTGTGTTCAGAGGACATTTCCAAAGCAGTAGTGATAATCCATTTTTGGCCTTTTTGAGCTTCTGTGATGGCCTAGAACCTCAGTGTATCACCTGAGTCCAATGGCCTATGCGAGCGGTTTCATCACTCCTTCAAGGCTGCTCTGAGGGGCTCCCTGACCAATAAGTTTCTTCATGATTGCTGCCCATGAGTCCTGCTGGGGCTCAGAACTGCTCCAAAAGAGGACCTGCAGTCGTCCATGGCTGAATTGGTATATGGGCAGATGTTACAAGTGCCAGGTGACCTCTTTCCTGATGCCACAACTGCCTGGTTGGCCTCTCAACAGCATTCTACCCTCCTCTGTAAATTTGATTCCTTTTCACCTATTCCTACCTCCCATCATAGGATACAGCATTCTCAGGTTCCTGTTGACTTGTACTATACCTCATTTGATTTTGTCCGCAATGATGCACGTCAACCTCCCCTTAGACTCCCTGTTCTGTGTTTTGAAATGGGGAGAAAAGACTTTTATCATAGATAAGTGGGGTAAATCTAAACATATTTTGGTAGATTGCCTTAAATCAGCCCACCAAGATTTGAAGTATTTCACTGCTGTGCCCCTGCTTTCACAACATGACCATGAGTGTGTCAATGCACCTCTGGAAGAGCCAGAGGCACCAGCCATTCCTCCACCCGAGGAACACAGGACCCGAGCCAGACAGCTCGTCTGTGCTCCAGACAGGCTCTCAATCCTGGTTTTATCGAGTTTTATGGGGGAGGGGGTGTACCTGTGTAGGGTAGGGTAACTGAGAGAAATGTGCATAATTCATCACCATCGTTGTGTTGGTGGTCTGACATGATTACGGTGTTGCGTAATGATTTTTTAGCACGCTTTTGTGTTTAGGAGTTCAATAAAATGTGTTACGGATTTCATTAATAATAAAACGCCTCACTTTGTTTTATTTGCAAAAACCTACAATACTCTCCAACATATTCAACAATTCTTATTAATGTTATTCCCCATAACCTTGCTACCACCTCCACATGAGTGTGGAAAGCATATCAGGTATGTGTGGATTTTTAAACAAATAAATGGTGGAGATGTGCACAGAGGACTCGGTACTCTATTGAGTAAAATGGTCAAAAGATGAGGCTTAATAACAGCTTAAGATCAGAAAACAAATGTCGAGGGCAGGCTGGGACTTAGTTCATTTTATAAATCTATAATGTTTCCCCGTGTCTTAGTGAAATCCTCTGCATCATGTGTGGAATAGCCTTTAATCAGTACCTGACACAAGAATAATTTAAGGTTGCTAAAGAGGTCCTGTGGTAGCAAGGTTACTGATTATTCCCACATGATGAGCTGCAGGCACAGGGTCTTCCCCTTTCCCTCTGAAGTGAATGCCAGGTCAATAACAAAGTCATCAAGCCTGCCTTACTCCTCGGATCAATTGCATTTCTTCTACACCAGAGACTCAGCAGGGAAGGCGTCAACAACCAAACAAAACTCCCCTGGACACCTGACTTGGGAAAAGCCTAGATGGCCAGGTTCTAGGCCTTAGCCATGACCTTTAGTAGCAGCCCCTGTCTTTGCAGAAGAGACCAATATGCTCCTTGTGGGACAGAGGGAACATTGAGACTGTGGAGAAGAGTATCAAACCGAGCACACAACTGGACACCCACCTCATCCTTCACCCTCTAAATATACAAAGGAACAGACCCCATCCCGAACATTCACTCCCCCTCCTGCAGCTCTGGGAAAATAACATGTAAAGGAGGAGTGGGCTAATGTTAATGTAATAAAAACTGCACAGGAGACTTCAGCAACGCATTTAATCAAAATGTTCCATCTGACAAATGGCATACCTAGTCTCACCTCTCCGTACGACAAAGCTCGTATTTTTAGCAATATTTGATGCGGCAGCAAGGATTGCTCATGAAAGTATAAATCTTGCATAGATCTGGCCAATGGATTCCGGTCACACCCACCTTGAAAGGGACAAGCAGAACCTATGTAATTAACATTAAAAATTCTAGACTCTGGCACAAATATAAATTTTCTAGGTATGACAATTACTACAAAGGGATGTGGTTTAACATCTGAGTTTTAGCAAAGTCATTCAAGTAGGATATCTAAAGACCCTAAAAGCCTTACAATCAACCCTTGGGCTATGAATTGTGTTAAAGCCTTCGTGCCTGACTGCTCAATTGTCAAAATCATATGATAAAGTTAAACCAGGAAAACAAAAAACCTTTTGTGTTTACCCCAAAAGATTGAGGCATGAGAGAATGCAGTTGAGCAAGAAATAGATTTTCTCCTTGGTATGGACAGCAGACCCACCACTCAAAGCGTGGGTATTGGTAGCTAAAGTCGCCCTGGAGAATAAACAGTGGAGTGAACTGGTCTTTGAAGATTGGGTAGTTACAGTACTGCCTTCCTTTGGTGAGGGTTCTAGTGGCTATTTATATCCACTGGGGTTCCAGGTCTTTGAGTTAAGAATTTTGTGGTCAGCAAGCCCAGTATCATCACAAATGGAGATCCGAGGACACCTGCACCGTGTGCTAAAGTGAGAGGTAGCCTTATGAGAAGATGAAGTGAGCAATGGTTTTGAAAATTCAGTGAAGTAGTAAACACGAGCTGAAACTGATCCAAGCTAATATAAGTATTAAGGAGGGGATAGAAGATGTGAAACAGTAAACAAGAATTTTGAGACAAATGAAAGAGCCTCACCCATAAATGGCATAAGTGTTTCACACAGATGAATAAACCGGTCTGTTTATCGTATATCCCAGCCAAAAGCTATTAAATACAAGTGATTGTTGTTATTCTATTTTAATTACTAGGTCTCTTCTTTATCAAGCCCAGTGATGTGGCAGTGATGCTGAACACAACTCACTGTGCTTTGCCCAGGACATGCTGTGTACAGCTGGTTGATCTGCCCAATCCTGTTTACATAATCTTTCTTTGTAGTTATGTAAATATTTTTGATAGTTTATCTCAGCCCAGTTTGCATTGCTGCTTTTTGTTGCAGACACCTTTTGTGCAGTGGCAAGGGATTGTCTCAACCTGTTTGATCATATTGAGGGAAATAAATTAAACGTATGCACCACGCTTCTTCAGTGGGACCTTTGAGCCCATTATATCACACTCATACCTCATTATCTTTTGACGTATTCACAAGTGTTTTGTTCCATGTGTCTGTTAATTCTAACACAGCAGACAGAAGTATTTAAAAATTATATTTCATAATATTGCTGATTTACAGTGCCTGTTAAATATAGATTTTCCAGTGGTAGGAACAGATAACCTGGGACTAAAAATCAAAACCCCATTGCTACTGGAAATCTGAGTTTAAAAACAAACATTGGAAGTACTCAGCAGGTCAGGCAGCATCTGTAGTGAGAGAAGCGGTTTTAGTCATCAGAGGAAGGGTCATTAATCAGAACTGTTAACTCCTGTTAATGTTAACTTTGTTCACTATTTCTAAGAATTTTCATAGTTCAGGTTATGAGGAAGATGGAGATCCACAAAGGTCTAAGATAAGAAATGTTGGTGGAGGTAGAAAGATGTCAGACTGGACAGCATGAAGTCATAGAAGTACAACTGCAAGAATGAGCAACTTGCATTGGACTCTCCTATCTACAGGAAAGATATAAATAAGATTGAAAGAGTATAGACAAAATTTACAAGACATTACAGGGACTTTGAGGACCAGAGTATCAGGGAAAGTTTGAATAGTTTAGGGCTTTATTCTTTGGAGCATAGGAGAATGAGGGGAGATTTGATCGAGGTATACAAAATTATGAGGGGTACAGAGAGGGTAAATGTAGGCAGGCTTTTTCCACTGAGTGAGACTAGACCAGAGGTTGTAGGGTAATGGTGAGCAGTGAAATGTTTAGGGGGAACATGAGGAGAAGCTTCACTCAGAGGGTAGTGAGAGTGTTGAACAAGTGTTCAGTGGAGGTGGAGAATGTGGGTTTGATTTTAACGTTTAAGCGAAGCTTGGACAGGGAAATGGTTGGGAAGACTGTGGGGGGCTATAGTTCAGGTGTGAATTGATGGAACCAGGCAGAGTAATAGTATGGCCTGGATTAGATGGACTGAAGGGCTTGTTTTGGTACTGTAGTTCTGATTCTATGACAAGATGGTCCTGTTTGCATTAAGAAGCCATAATTTCTCCAATATAACCATATAACAATCACAGCACGGAAACAGGCCATCTTGGCCCTCCTAGTCCCACCTACCCGCACTCAGCCCATAACCCTCCACTCCTTTCCTGTCCATATACCTATCCAATTTTACCTTAAATGACACAACTGAACTGGCCTCTACTACTTCTACAGGAAGCTCATTCCACACAGCTATCACTCTCTGAGTAAAGAAATATACCCTCGTGTTTCCCTTAAACTTTTGCCCCCTAACTCCCAAATCATGTCCTCTCGTTTGAATCTCCCCTACTCTCAATGGAAACAGCCTATTCACGTCAACTCTATCTATCCCTCTCAAAATTTTAAATACCTCGATCAAATCCCCCCTCAACCTTCTACGCTCCAATGAATAGAGACCTAACTTATTCACCCTTTCTCTGTAACTTAAGTGCTGAAACCCAGGTAACATCCTAGTAAGTCGTCTCTGCACTCTCTCTAATTTATTGATATCTTTCCTATAATTCGGTGACCAGAACTGTACACAATATTCCAAATTTGGCCTTACCAATGCCTTGTACAATTTTAACATTACAGGTTATAGATTTAACATTATAGATTTTTCATTCTTGCGCACATACTTCTGGCCTTTATCCAGTGTGGAGGCTTGGCAAGGGATAGCCTATTTTATGTCAGCGCTGTGGAAGAACTGAAGTTCATGGAGGGTGGAGAAGGGGAGCATTGAATAGTTGAGTTTATTGGTGACAGAATTAAGGATAAAATTTCTCTACCTTGGACAGTGAAAGAGACAGAGTTAAGTGGCTGTGAGTTCAACAGATATACGGTTGATAAATAGGACAGTAAACAGGTTGCTTCAGCCTGGGGAAGTGGCTGTGGCAAGGGAAGGAAATGGTCACAATGGTGTGGAGTTTCTAAAGGTTTCCATTCAGTAATGTTTCGGTGTTACTTCTCTTGGATAGCCTCCAGTAAAATTTCTTGTATCTGCTACAATTCCTTCCTGATTAGTGACCAGCTTCTCTGCCCAGTCCTTTGGTCTTTTAACTCTCAAATTCATTTCCCCACTACCCACTTGTATTGTGCAATTCTTTGGAAGATCAACCAGAATAAAACTATTTAGCCTTTCAAATCTCTGTTTGTAGTTTTCCCAACTGTCATCTTTCTCCCATTTTTTCCTTAATTTACATGTAGTATTAAAAATGCTTTTTAAAAATTTCAATTTGATCAGATTTTCCTGTTTATTCAAGATTGCCTTATTTTCTCTATTCTGGAATGAGTATGTGCTTTTCCTGTTTCCAACCTCAATCTCTCTATTACTAATTTGTAGTTCCATATGATAATTTTTCTTTCATTTAGTTAGATACTACACTGTGATTTGTCATCTCCTATGCTGAATCTAATTTCATTGTGATTGTACAACCTAACATATTTACTCCTCATTTCCTCGGCTCAATAAGCCTGGAGACCATCAACAAGCATGTACTTTCTTCCACTAACAAGATAGCGATGGGAAAAAAAAACTGTTCTGAACACGTTTCAAAACAGCTGCTTCCTTAATAGAGACTCCAGAGGTTCTGCGAATGCTGGAAATCTAGAGCATCACACAATGTACTGGAGGAAGTTAGCAGGCCAGCCAACAACTCTGGAGGAAAATAGTCAATATTTCAGGTTAAGGCCCTTCATCAGAACTGATAAAAGGTCTTGGCCTGAAGTGTCAATTGTACTTTTTTTCCCTCCTCTTGCGATCCAGCATTTTTTTTTTTAATTGGAGATACAGCATGGTTAACAGCCCAACGAGCTTGTGCCGCCCAATTATAACCGTGTGACCAATTAAGCAGTTAACCCATCCATCTTTGGCATGTGGGAGGAAACCAGAGCACCTATGCAGTCGGGGCAGAATGTAGCAACTCCTTACAGGCAGCGACCAGAATTGATCCTGGGTCGATAGCTCTGTATTAGCGTTACAGTGTTGTGTGTGTTGCTTCCTTAATGGAGAACCCTGCACTTGAAATAATTCAGCCAACTGGTTAATGCACAAGATCAGATTAACTGGAATTATTCACCCAAACAGTCACTAGCACTGTCTTCCAAGTTGTAAGAAGGAAGATAACAGGTGACAATGGGGTTAAGTGTGGTTCCAACTTGCAGGATTTACTTATTTAGAGATGCTTTAGAGCTTCGGCCCTTCCTGCCCTTCGAGCCCAGCAACCCACAGATTTAACCCTTGCCTACTCACGGGGCAATTTGCAATGACCAATTAACCTGTTAACCCACACATCTTTGG
This sequence comes from Hypanus sabinus, assembly GCF_030144855.1. Classification (NCBI taxonomy): domain Eukaryota; kingdom Metazoa; phylum Chordata; class Chondrichthyes; order Myliobatiformes; family Dasyatidae; genus Hypanus; species Hypanus sabinus. The sequence continues at coordinate 24,504,492 of NC_082722.1, forward strand.
GATGTGGAAGGAAACCTGAGCACCCAGAAGAGATCCATGCGCACATAGAATGGAACGTACAAACAGAGGACACCGGACATACGGTCTGAACTCTGATGCCTCGAGCTGTACTGACTGATGTGTGCTGGTGGGATTTACAAAGTAGTGTCACAACATACACATACATTCGTGGTGTAAGTCAGATGGGCATCACGTTAGTGAGGCCTTTAGTAAGTGTATGGCTAGTGTCTTCTTGAGCAATGTTGAGCAGGTGTCTATGTGACATCAAACTCATGAAGTGCTGGTTTTTTCCAGCGCTGCAACTTGAGGGTCGGCGACCCTCCTTTAACCTCGGACGGCAGGACATGTGTTCCGTCTATGTTTGCTTCCCATAAATTGCTAAAATCTACAAGGGGTAGAGTGCCAGGGCATGGAGAGTCTTCTCCCAAACACGCATGCAGATGTTTGATTATGGCAGAAAGAAGGGGTGAAGGAAATGTTGAAAAGGACGTGCCCCTGGAGGTGGAAGGAGATGGAAATGGAGGGAATCTCCGGCAGGAGCAGCTGAGTATTCCTGGAGTGAACCCTTTGCAAAGATTATTGGGTAAGATGTCCCCACTTCACTAAACTCTACCACAGCTATGAGTCCAGAACAGGATGGGAAATGGCATTGGAAACTGGAGGGGCCACCATGTCTATGAGCTTTATTTGAACTCTTTTTGGCTGGAGCTGAGACCGTTTGCAACTTCCCACTGTTGCGTCAGAACGGACAATGGACAAGATTAGCTTTTATTCTCCGTGCGTCGAAACAACCAGTGAGCTGCTGCTGCATTGTTTGCTTCAAATCAAAATCCACGAGGGCAGCCCACAAGTGTGACATGCATGCCCACAACTCACCAGTCCGAACCATACATCTTTGGAAGGTGTGAGGAATCAGCAGGAAACTCACACAGTCATGGAGAGACCATACAAAATGCTTACGGACAGCGTTAGGAATTGAACCCTGCATCATACAGCTGGCTGCTGTCGAGTGTTGTACTAACCACTAGCGTGCCACTCCTCGCTACCGGGTCAGTGACGGTGCCTGTTAAAAGCACCATTCACTTTGCATTGTGTAGGGTCTGAAGCTTTGGAGGGAAAGGACACAAGGTGAGATTTGAGGAGAGCTGGAAAGCAAAGGAAGGCATGTACATAAATACTATCTTCAGCTGATCAATCAGAGGAGTTTGAGAGCTAGAGGGAGGATAATACATTACCGTTCTTATTGCTCTTTCACTGACCACAGTCTCGGTGACCGATGATGGGGAGTGCAATTTCCTCCAGAACATTATTCCAGCCCTGCCTGTCCGAGACGTTATTCCAGCCCTGCCTGTCCGTGACATTATTCCAGCCCTGCCTGTCCGAGACGTTATTCCAGCCCTGCCTGTCCGTGACGTTATTCCAGCCCTGCCTGTCCGAGACGTTATTCCAGCCCTGCCTGTCCGTGACATTATTCCAGCCCTGCCTGTCCGAGACGTTATTCCAGCCCTGCCTGTCCGTGACATTATTCCAGCCCTGCCTGTCCATGACATTATTCCAGTCCTGCCTGTCCAGGACGTTATTTCAGCCCTGCCTGTCCATGACATTATTCCAGCCCTGCCTGTCCGAGACGTTATTCCAGCCCTGCCTGTCCGTGACATTATTCCGGCCCTGCCTGTCCGAGACGTTATTCCAGCCCTGCCTGTCCGTGACTTTATTCCAGTCCTGCCTGTCCAGGACGTTATTTCAGCCCTGCCTGTGCATGACATTATTCCAGCCCTGCCTGTCCGAGACGTTATTCCAGCCCTGCCTGTCCGTGACATTATTCCAGCCCTGCCTGTCCGAGACGTTATTCCAGCCCTGCCTGTCCGTGACGTTATTCCAGCCCTGCCTGTCCGAGACGTTATTCCAGCCCTGCCTGTCCAGGACGTTATTTCAGCCCTGCCTGTCCATGACATTATTTCAGCCCTGCCTGTCCGAGACGTTATTCCAGCCCTGCCTGTCCGTGACATTATTCCGGCCCTGCCTGTCCGTGACGTTATTCCAGCCCTTCCTGTCCATGACGTTATTCCAGCCCTGCCTGTCCGTGACGTTATTCCAGCCCTGCCTGTCCATGACGTTATTCCAGCCCTGCCTGTCCGTGACGTTATTCCAGCCCTGCCTGTCCAGGACGTTATTCCAGCCCTGCCTGTCCGAGACGTTATTCCAGCCCTGCCTGTCCAGGACGTTATTTCAGCCCTGCCTGTCCATGACATTATTTCAGCCCTGCCTGTCCGAGACGTTATTTCAGCCCTGCCTGTCCATGACATTATTTCAGCCCTGCCTGTCCGAGACGTTATTCCAGCCCTGCCTGTCCGTGACATTATTCCGGCCCTGCCTGTCCGTGACGTTATTCCAGCCCTTCCTGTCCATGACGTTATTCCAGCCCTGCCTGTCCGTGACGTTATTCCAGCCCTGCCTGTCCATGACGTTATTCCAGCCCTGCCTGTCCGTGACGTTATTCCAGCCCTGCCTGTCCAGGACGTTATTCCAGCCCTGCCTGTCCAGGACGTTATTCCAGCCCTGCCTGTCCGAGACGTTATTCCAGCCCTGCCTGTCCGTGACATTATTCCAGTCCTGCCTGTCCAGGACGTTATTTCAGCCCTGCCTGTCCGTGACGTTATTCCAGCCCTGCCTGTCCGAGACGTTATTCCAGCCCTGCCTGTCCGTGACATTATTCCAGCCCTGCCTGTCCGAGACGTTATTCCAGCCCTGCCTGTCCGTGACGTTATTCCAGCCCTGCCTGTCCGAGACGTTATTCCAGCCCTGCCTGTCCGTGACATTATTCCAGCCCTGCCTGTCCGAGACGTTATTCCAGCCCTGCCTGTCCGTGACATTATTCCAGCCCTGCCTGTCCATGACATTATTCCAGTCCTGCCTGTCCAGGACGTTATTTCAGCCCTGCCTGTCCATGACATTATTCCAGCCCTGCCTGTCCGAGACGTTATTCCAGCCCTGCCTGTCCGTGACATTATTCCGGCCCTGCCTGTCCGTGACGTTATTCCAGCCCTGCCTGTCCGTGACGTTATTCCAGCCCTGCCTGTCCAGGACGTTATTCCAGCCCTGCCTGTCCCGGACGTTATTCCAGCCCTGCCTGTCCATGACGTTATTCCAGCCCTGCCAGTCCAGGACGTTATTGAAGCCCTGCCTGTCCAGGACATTATTCCGGCCCTGCCTGTCCGTGACATTATTCCAGCCCTGCCAGTCCAGGACGTTATTGAAGCCCTGCCTGTCCAGGACGTTATTCCGGCCCTGCCTGTCCGTGACATTATTCCGGCCCTGCCTGTCAGTGACGTTATTCCAGCCCTGCCTGTCCAGGATGTTATACCAGCCCTGCCTGTCCGTGACATTATTCCAGCCCTGCCTGTCCGTGACATTATTCCAGCCCTGCCTGTCCAGGATGTTATTCCAGCCCTGCCTGTCCATGACATTATTCCAGCCCTGCCTGTCCGTAACATTATTCCAGCCCTGCCTGTCCGTGACATTATTCCAGCCCTGCCTGTCCAGGATGTTTTTCCAGCCCTAGCTGCTTCCCTGTCAGCTTACTTACCACCCTGATGTGCAATGGAAGAAGAAGGTGGTGGCGGTGGGTTTGGCCAGTGTGTGCCAGTTGAGGGAGATGGCTGTGGAGCTGTGTGTGAGGTGCACCCAACATTGCTGGATGATGGGAGAGTGTTGGAAGTGTAGTTCAGGGAGCAGTGTTTTGGGCTAATGGTGCACAGTGAGTGTTGGCATTTGGGAATCCAGTCACCAGTCTTTGACCTTTGTGTGGTACTCAGACCCATACACACCACTCAGCTTGTATGGAGGTTTTCCTGGGCCTCTGCAGCCAAATCTCATTTCCCCCCTCCCAACAAACACCTCTCCACCTCTTGGCACCTGATTCAGCAAACGTCCTCCTCCTCCTGCAATCACATTGTGCCTCCTCCTTAAGACCAGAAGACATAGGAACGGAATTAAACCATTGAGTTTGCTCTTCCATTCAAATTTGGCTGAATTATTATCTCCCTCGACCCCTTTCTCCTGCCTTCTGCCCTTAACCTTCGATGCCCTTATTAATCAAGAACCTATCAACCTCTGCTTTAAATATACACAATGACTTGGCCTCCACGCCTGACCATGGCAACGAATACCACAGACTCACCACCAAAGGTATTCTTCCTGACCCGGTCTAAAGGAGCGTACTTGTATTCTGAGGCTGTGCCTCTGGTTCCAGATTCCCTCCATCATGGGGAGCATTGTCTCCACGTCCACACTATCTAGGCCTTGCAATATTCGGAAGGGTTCGATGAGATCCCCTTCCCTCATTCTTCTAAACTTCAGCGAGTACAGGCCCAGAGCCTTCAAGTGTTCCTCGTGTGTTAACCCTTTCATTCCCAGAATCATTCTCTTTAAGAAGTGGAGAATGGCTTTTGAGGCTGAAGGTACCTAAAACATGAGGGTCCCTCAGGCAGGTTGCGGTAAGGGAGGGAAGCTGGAAACCGAATCAGGCTTATTATCAAAATCTGTTGTTTTGTGGCAAAAGTACAGTGCAAGACATAAAAAATAATTGTAAGTTACAATAAGAATTTTAAAAACAGTGCAAAAAAGAAATAGTGAGGTAGTATTCATGGGTTCATGGACTGTCCTTAAAAGCTCTGAGTTACCTGGCCATTTAAGTATTTTGAGGGCTAATTGTATTTAACCTCTAAAGAATTAAATAGTTCTGAGGTCTTGACAAATTAGTTAAAATGAAACAAGTGCTTTCAGTCATGATTTTGTGATCAAGTGAGACTACTGAACAATGGGGGGAGAATTGCTGATATGAATGGTGAGCCTGTATTCCATGATAATCACCGGAGGTTGGAGGATGCACACCTATTTGTTTGAAAATCAGGAGACCACGGCTGCTGGAATAGAAACAGAAAGTGAGGGAAATGCTCAGAACAGCACTTCAATCTGATCACCCTTCAGCTGACCGCCATCGCTTTCCAGAGGTGCTCTTCGGGTTGCTGAGGGTTTCCAGCACTGCCTCTATAACCTTCTGTTTGTTCAGGGAAGTAGGAAGCGTTGGAAGACATTCCACAAAATTGGAATTGCCATTCCTCAACAGGTTTTCTTGAAAACTGAGGTTGTGACTGGAGTCGGAGAAGGGAAACGAGAAACCTAATTCCTGGAGCTCACCATAGAAACCATAGGAAAAAAAGGAAGTACACTTCTCCATCCATATGATGACGGAAGAAAAACATTAAGCCTTGCGGAGCAGGATGGAAGATAAAAACAATTTGTTAGTCAATGCGCATTATTTATTTGTTAAGAATGAGGTCACGTTCTTACACAGGAGCCTCAGTATGTTCACATGCCGTAATTGCTCTGAGCGCATTTTCCCTAGCTTTGCAGAAACGCTGTTTTTTAGAAGGGCTCTCGTACCGTAAGGTGGTTTTAGAGGTCTGTTTTTAATGTTTACACTATACGCAGAGATAATATTATCTGATTGCTTTGGGATTGCTTTGTGGTTACTGTTCAGTGTTGTAAGGTAACTAACTTGATGTCATCTGTGATTCTGTGAAACCCACAGACCTACAGGCAGACGACTACATGGCGTACACTGTAACCTCGGCCCCTGTTCCGCTCGCCAGCTCAGTCGAGTACTGTGTCTGTAAAGTGGAGCTATCTGTGTCCGGCCAGAATCTCCTGGACAGAGACGTCACATCTAAATCGGACCCTTTCTGTGTGGTGTTCATGGAAATCAGTGGAAAATGGTCAGAGGTAGGTCGAAGTTAGTGAATAATGAGGCTGATTCAGCTGGGCTGTGGGTGTAGAAGTGCAGCTTAATCGCCATTTTTTTTTTGCACATTCAAATGTTTGTATGGAAATGGAGATGAGTGGAAGGAGGAACCAAGGACTGGAACAGAATAAGCTGAAGTATCACCTTCAGATAGGGTGGGGGATGGAGGGAGGGAGAAGTGATGTGTACCTCAACATAACTTGTCTTCTGTTTGTCTTTACTGGTGAATTCCTTGATGGTTGCATGGTGGGGTGAGGTTGGGAAGCGATTGACAAGGTGGCAAGGGAGGTTGAGGAGTGACCAGGAAGGAGGAGGAGGAGGGGATGTAATAGAAGAATGGGCCTGGGAGGAGAATGGAGATGGAGATCTGTGTCGGGTTTTTCCCCATGTAACTACATTGCATTGGGCTGTTTAACACCCTCACAATGCCAGCATTGACAGGAGACTTCCCTCCTTGCCAGTACAGCAACAGGTCACGGCGGTAGTTCCGTGCCATCCGCGGTTCTGCAGAGGAGGAGCCAGATCTCGCTCCCAACCACGACAGAATGCATTGCCCATGGGTATCTTGTAACTTCTCACCTTCCATCTGCACTTGCTGCCTCCATGCTGAGTTCCTTCACCAAAGGGACATCTCCGACTGGAGCTACAGAACGTTGTGATGCCCCCCCAGCCCCCCACCCAGACTGCAACAAAAGCTGTGACCGCTGTCATCCAACACTACACATTTGGACAATTACTGCTGAGGTGAAACTGGCTTCTACTTCTGCCCAGGAAGTGATGGGCTCCGGTGACCCAGAACACAGAGGATGGAGCTCCATCCCAAACCCACAGATGAGGGTAGAGCCATTATGGTCTGGCGCTCTGACCTTTACCTTCGGCTTTCTTCTGTACCATGACCCCGCCACTGAACGACAGCCCAAAGTCTCCCAGGCAGTTACAGATCTTATCACATCAGATCACCTTTCCACAGCTCTGGCCTTGATAAGTGCTCCACCTGTGCGTCACTCACTTGCATCTCTGATCTGAGATCCATAAACAGGGCTACCCTGGTAGACACATTGTTTCTGCCTGCTCTTGCCCCACCAAACTTATCTCCTTGATGCTGTCCTGTTTCCCCCTGTTTAGTCCATTCCCACCTGCATCTTGGACACCATTTGTTCCCTCCGCCATTCGGCTACTTCCAGTTGCCGCATTTCCACCATAGACACCAGATACAACTCCATCCCTCACCAGGGAGGGACGCTGTGCTTCATTCTAGAGCAAAGACCCAACCAGTTTCCTTTCACTAATGCTCATCTGCCGACCCTCAACAATTTCTCTTTTAATTTCCTCTCACTTTTAAAAAGATCATGGGTGTGGCCACAGGCTCTCAAATAGGCCCCAGCCATGCCACTCCTCTTGTTAGCTATATGAAGCCATTCTGGTTCTAATTTTTTTTTCAATTTTACCACCAACTTTCACTGTATCCTTATTCAGCTTGGCCATTTCCAACACTCCTATCCATTTTCTCTTCATCTCTAGACATAAACTGGCCACAAATTTTCTCCCATAATTTCACAGAGCCTCTCAGATAAAAGATATTAGCTTTATTTGTCACGTGTACATGAAATGCGTCATCTGCACCAAATCAAATCAGTGAGGATTGGACTGGGCAGCCTGCAAGTGTCGTCACATTTCCAGCACCAGTATAGCATGCCCACGACTCACAACTCGGCTCAGGATACCTCAGCTGAACCTCCTCCTACCCCAGTCTCCTTTAAGAACATCATCCAACCTTCTCAGTTTCTCCATCTGTTTTCAACATGAGGCCTTGTGCACCAGGCTTTCTGAACCATCCTTCTGCTGGGTTCTTGGCTTCCGTTTGGTGACTGTTTGCGCCGCTTCCCACAGCTGCTCTCCTCCCAACACAGAGCTCCACAGGTCCACCACCTCAGCCTTTTGTCATTCCTGCTTATACCAACAGGATCCCCCCACCAGTCATATCTTTTCCTCTTTCTTCACCTCCACCCCACCCTTTCCTGATTTTTGACAGGGAACATTCTGTCCATCACCCACTGCTCCTCTTATCCCATCCCCCCCCCCCATGCCTCCTACAGCTTTCCCTACAACTGTAGGAGGTGCAACAGTTATCCCTACATTTACTCCCTCGTTTCCATCCTGGGGATCTAAACAGCTCTTTCAGATAAGACAGAGATTTACATACACCACCCCCAACTTCATCTATTGCATTTGCTGCACATGGTGTGGGTTTGTCTACTTGGTGAGACCAACTGTCTGTTTTGCAAAATTGCTCCGTCCGCAGTGGCTATCTTGAGGTTACATTGTAATTGTATGTCTTTTCAGCTCCCTTTCCCATTCCCACACCGAGCTGTCCACACCCTATCTTCTCTACTGCCAGGGTGAGGCCCAAAGCAAGCTAGAAGAGTAGGTCCTCATATCTCACCTGGGCAGTATACAACTCAAAGTTATGAGCACTCAGTTTCCCAGTTTCAGTATGTCCCTGTAGAACGGAGATGAGGAGGAATTTCCTTAGCCAGAGGGTAGTAAACCTGTGGAATTCATTGACACAGACAGCTGTCGAGGCCAAGTCATTGGGCACATTTAAAGCCAAAGTTAATAGGCTCTTGATTAGTACGGGTGTGAACGGTTACAGACAGAAGGCGGCAGAACGGTGTGAGATGGTTAATAAATCACCCATGGTTAGATGGGCCAAATGGCCTAGTTCTGCTCTTGTGTCTTATCGTCTGATGTGTGGGGAATAAGATGTAGGTTTAGTGTATTAGTTCATGTTGAGATTTCTAAGGGATAATCTCAGCACAGTGGGTGGTGAGTACCTGTGAGGAGCTGCCAGAGGAAGTGGTTGAGGTGGGTGCAATTACAACATCTAAGAGGCATTTGGATCAATACATGGGTCTTGGAGGGTCATGGGCTGCTTGGGTTTCCTTTGCTGCGCTGGATTTCTCCCATGTCCTCAAGCTGTGTGGGTTGGTAGGTTAATTGCCACAGCAAGTTGCCTCCCTGGTACGTAGGTGAGCGGTGGAATTGGGGGAGAGGACGGGAAGGAGGGGAGAATAAGATGAGGTTTGTGTAGGATCGGTGTAAAGAGCTAGCATGGACCAGGTTGGCTGAAGGCTTGTAAGACTTGCTAGCTTTACTGGGAACGGTTTCAGCTTCATGAGGCAGAACCACGCTCAGTGTAGCAGCGTGCCCATCACGCAAACAATGCAGTGTTGCTTTAAATGCATACGAAGGAAATCTAGGGCCTTGTGAGTGTCGTGGAAATACTAACTAAGAATACTAGGGTGACTTCGAGTTTCATTTTAAGTATTTATTAACACGCTATCATGGAGAGTCTGCACCACCACCAGAGCTCTGATCTTTGGATTATATGGAGCTCATATTTATACAAGACAAACAACTTCACATGACTTTGTCTGGCGTCCCACAGTCAGTGCATGATCAATCTTTTACAAGACGTCAGGTATCTCTGAGCATGAGTCGAACAGTTTTCTTGCTTCCCTGCTATCAGGGCTCCTGATTCAGCTCAGACACGTCCTCCCTCTTGGTTTCAGAGACTCAGTATCCTGCTTATTTGAATTCCTGGTGCTGCACTTATCATTCAAGGTTACTCTCGACCTGCATCAGCAATCTCGGAGTGGTCAAGTATCCCATCACGCACTAGCTTTAACCATTTATACTTCCCAGCTGAGCCACACCTATAAAAATACAATAAGATGACAACAGGTAGAGTCTGAGTGGTAATCAATATTTTGGTATAAAGCTACCTACCTTGATAAAGGACATTTAGACCGGAAGCACCCCTACCTATGGAGTGACATGTACCCTGGTGTTCTTCAGGGTCATATAGACAAAACTATTGAACTCAGACCCAAGGTGTGAACTTGTGATACCTTCGTAAAAAGGTGAGGAGGATTCAAAAAACTACTTCTTGGATCAAAGAGCAACTATATTTGCCATATACATCTGTGTATATTAGGAATTTGCTGTGGTGAAACATGCAACAAAACCAACATTTAACAATTATAACAAATTACATAAAAATAAGTTAGAGGTAAATTATGGCTATGAAGTAAAATGTATTAATAGCAGCACAAATGCTAAGTTTTCACTGCCACCAGACATGGTTTCCTCTTGTATTCTGGAATGTGATGGAAAATTAGTGTCCATTATGTGATTTAATTATTTTTTTTATTTTCTGTTATTAAACCACTCCTGTTGAACATGTTTTTCCCTGACAGATTGGGAGAACAGAAACTGCTGTAAACAATCTAAACCCAGTATTTGCCAAGAAGTTTGTAGTGGACTATCATTTTGAAGAAGTGCAGAAACTGAAGTTTGCCTTATTTGACCAAGATAAATCCAGTAAACAGCTTTATGAGCATGACTTTCTCGGAGAATTTTCATGTACTCTCGGAGTGGTATGTATGAAATTAGGAGTAGTTTCAGAATGAACTTTGATCACTTAAACTTGGCTGTTAAAAGTAAACTCTTTTGATTAATGGCACAGATTGTATCAAGCAAGAAGATGACACGACCACTTCTCCTAACCAATGGGAAACCTGCTGGGAAAGGAACAATAATGGTATGGTGAAGTTGACACAATCCATGTTTAAAGCAAATTAAATGGCAAAGAGTTTCAGGTAGCCTCTCCAATTCTACTTGGAATCCAATGAGCTTTGTATTCTAGCATGAATTGAGAGAATGAAGAAATGTAGTTGGGAGCACACTAATAAGTGGATGTGCATAATGACTAAGGTATGCATGCTTTATATAAGGTCACCTGCCCCGGTACATGTTGTTAGTAGAAGTACATTGGTGCATGCAGTGATGTGTTCCTCAGAGTCACTGAGGCAAAGCTATTGAACCTAAACAAAAACTCAGTGGCATTTTTGTATAAGGCAAGGAGGATAGACTAAAAGCTTCCCTTGGTACCTTCTGGAATGTAAATGTTAAGCTTTCAATGCCATCAAATGTGATTTCCTCTTGCATTTTAGCACCTAACAGGAATTTGATGTCTGTAGAACACTACAGCACAGGTTCAAGACTTTCAACCCACCATATCTGGGAGGGGAATATGTATTTTATCAAGTAGGCAAGCAACATTAGTCCCAGTGTAAGTGGTTGATCTATGTCCAAGTAAAAAATATAGAGGTGTGAAAACCTGAACTTTAATCGAGCTTCTCCCCCACCGTGGGCTTTACACTGGTGCGAAATCTAACTTCTCCATTGCCACCCAGCTGCTGCACTAATTGGCATCAGCCTGAGAAACATTTGGAAATACTAATTCTGCTTCTGTCATTACAGATTAGTGCCCAAGAAATCTCAGATAATAGAGTAATCACCCTTAGCATGGCTGGCAAAAATCTGGACAAAAAGGTACAGTACTTAGGGAAAAGGCTTGTGAAGTGCTAAATGACCATTTGTGTTTCTGACCATTGTCTCAAAATATTCCTGTGAAATCAAACTCTTAAAAAACTGTAGTGAACTTTTTGGGGTTTTGACTTCTATAGACTTCCTTCAGAGCTTTTTGGCATGATGCTTTAAAGGTTTGTATCTCATCTCAAAAGCAACAGAATCTTCGGGTAATTCTCAAAAGAAAACCTAGCGAGAAGTGACCAAGTCGCTCCTCTGAAGTGCTCAGTCAAGGGCTTCAAGAGCAACTCTGCCCGTTTAGGGCTGGCTGGGAACACTAATGATTTATTTTAAAGTAGTCAGTCTCTGGAGCAAATAAATATCCTTAATTATCTTGCTGTAATGCTGTGAAAACCGCTTATGAGTGATATTGATGGAGGGACATATCCACCCTAAGCATAGAAGTTCTGTAATGATAGATCCCCTACACAGAAGAAGGATCTCCAATAGACTTTCCATGTAAACTATGATCAGTGACTTCAATTGTATCCCTGCACTATTTTGTGCTTCGGCTGCATTGGAGGTAAGGCTAGGATTTAGTGTTGGTACCTGAGAGTAAGCGCATTCTGAATTGCAGGGAATGTGCTGTATGCTAGCTGTGGATGGGTGATTAATGCAAAATCTAACATCCCTAAGAAGAATATCGCACTTGTAAAATAATATTAATTATGTCATTAGCATGCAGAACCATTGCTGTATCCCCCAATTACTTGGATCAGTATAAACTCCATTTTACTATTCAATATATTTACAATTGATACTTAAAATAGTTACACCACAGTAATTTTGTACATTTGTGCTGAGGTGAAATAAAGTAGCTGGAAACATTTTTCACGTTCGTTCTAACTTCTATTCTTGCTTCATTTGTGCTTCTGAAGACCTTTTTTAGTCTGAACAGTTTGAACTGTCTAATTATAGGCTTTAAGATTACTGTAATCAGTGCAGTTCACCAACTGGTGAGAGCACCAAGGTACCATCTTTGAAGAAACTTTAAAGCCAATTGGAAATTGTGGTGTCTGTATTCATGAATAAAACAAACCATTTTTTGTGGACAATTTAAGCAGGAACTTATTCTCAAAATAATCAGAATTGGCCAGAAGACCCTTTGAGATGTCGTCCAGCTGTTGGCCACTTCCTGACATTATTGCTTGCCCAACTTCCTCCTTGTACCTTCTTTACAAACTTGTGAATTTCCCTGTGTTATCGGATGTGCAGAGTGATAACATTCCATTAATCCATCAGCAAATTAACTTCTCTGTTCACAGACTTTCCTCTATTGTTGAAAATTACTATTATCTTCACTCCATTGTAAACTGTGCCTATGGACTTCATGTGACTGGGCTGGTGGAAGTTTCTTCATAGTCAGCCGTGTCCATCGTTAGATGTGCACAATAACCTCTGTTACTAGAAGTGTCTATTCATGATCATTCAGCCATGATGGAATGGCAGAGCAGATTCAAGGGACTGAATGGCCTAATTCTGCTCCTGTCTTATTGTCTTCTCATTAGAAGTGCCCTTTCATGTCTCTCCATTGCTGAATGGACCCATTGACTCCTCTCCACGGACAGCTGTCTCCACTGACTTCCTTCTCTGTATGCACTGTCTTAACTACATGGATGGGATGTCTACAGGGCATGTTAGGAAATGCTACCATCCCTTCACTCCAATAGATAAAGCTTTTTGTTGAGGACTTTTCCCCGCTTGCTCTGAAGATCAGTGGTAGCAGTGGAGATGATGCTGAGAGTAATAGTTGTTACGAACCCCGTGACTGGGTCACTTACCAGCAAAGATAGGAGTATCTGTTGAAGTCTGATGATACTATTTCCAACAGTATTTATTAGTAAAAATACACAAAAATAATATCAATGCAAGTATACAGATAATATACGTCATCAATACTAAACCTAAAAGTGCGGGTATAATAATAATCAATAAGAAACAAGCTCTATCGTTGTCTAGGGGTTAATGAATTGTCAGATGGAAATATAAAGTTCAGTCCAGTTCATGCAGGCTGTGGTAGTTGTTGGTCGCTGTGTTGCAATTGTTGGGGGGAGAGAGAGAACATGCGAACAGCAATAGCTATTATCTTGCCAACCTTCCTTTACGATCTTGATCCGTTGATGCGTTGTTGTTGTGGCCATTCACATATGACCCCTCCGTCCTTTAGCTAGACCGTTCTTCCGTGGTGGACTCGTCACCCAGGCAAGGGTGGACACACACACAAGCCCCCACGGGTCTCGTAGCGTTTCTCCTGGTGCGTCTGAGGGGTGTTCTCCAGACCTTACTTTTATCCCCACTCACGAGGTCTCAGGTGTCAATCAGGTTGGGATGATGCAACCCATCAAACCAGCCCACTCTGGTTGCCCCCTGAGGGGTTTCAATGAATAGTACAGTACTCAATAAACAATCCTTATCCAAGAGACAATAGCAGTAATCAGTGGTTCCGTTCCGCTTTTGTTAGGAGGAGACATTCCACTTTGTGTATCTCTGAGTTGTCTCTCTCCCATTAACTGACATGAGCTGTTTATCAATAACAACTGTCTGGGCAGCTGTCCTGTGTCTCTCTCATCTCCCTTGATAACAGCATCGGAATAGTAGCGATTTGCGATTCTCCAAAAGGGGGGGGGGCATTGGCGATGTTGCAGCAGTCTGCAGGTTACATCAGCAGCCATATCAATTAATTTTCTGCCTTATCAGGAGCACAAATTCCCAAACGTGTAACATCAGCCAGCCAGCTCTGTCAATAGTAGTGGATGCCAATAGTCTTGTGAGTCATTGAGGTTTTTTTATTTGGGGTTGTTCTGTAAGGCCGGGTACACCCTTCTATCCAATGCAATGTAACAATATTTTTCCAACCCCATCGCTGACTTTTGTTTCTGTTCACAAGAATAATGAACCAATATATTTTTTAATCATATAAAGCTGGCATTTGACCAGGGCTTGTTTTTAAATTAAATAATTGATTTTTCTAGGATCTCTTTGGGAAATCTGACCCTTATTTAGAATTCTACAAACAAGAAGAAGATGGGAAATGGATGCTAGTTCATAGAACAGAGGTAATTTTCTTTTTGATGCCTCACTGGATGGAATTCTGTCTTCTGTAATGTTGCATGAAATATAAACGTGATTTCAAATTCCTCTTGATGTGGACATTCCTATATTCTGGGTCCTATGAAAGCCCATGGCTCCTGTGACAGGACAAATTGTTACCTTGTGGTTTGGTCTGAGTGTAACTCAATCTCCAGGTAGTATATGGTGACATACACGTACTTTGATAATAAATTTACATTGACTTTCTGCATGTATGCAAACAATGCTTCTAGTTTATGTCAAATAACTCTGGCTCATGAAATTATATGTGGGGGGGAGTAAAGGGCAAGGGCTAAATGCTGAGGGAGGGGGAGAATGGGCATTAAAGGATTTTGATGGAATGACTGAGGAATTAGGAAATCCAGAGATGCAAGCTGAGTCCTCCCATTGATTTATCTATCTGTCCATCCATCTAACCCCTTTGTGCAACCCTCGCCTAATCACTGGACAGTGTACAATGACTAATTCACCATGTGTATAATTGCATCTGTTATTTTTTTGACCGATGTTGTTAATAGGTTCAAAGTAAATTTATTATCAAAGTACATATGTCACTTTATACAACCCTGAGATTCATTTTTTGTGGGCATTCACAGTAAATACAAGAAACAGAATGGAGCCAATGAAAGACCGCCCCCCCCCCCCAACAGGACAAACAATCAGTGTGTAAAAGACAACAAACTATGCAAGTACAAAAAGAAATAAAATAAATAATAATTAAAATAAATAAGCAATAAATATCGAGAGCATGAGATACAGAGTCCTTATGTTGTGGGAACAGTTCGAGTGAAGTTATCCCTTTTGGTTCAAGAACCTGACAGTTCGTGAACCTGGTGATTTGGATCCAGTAGGCAGCAGCGAGAAGATTGCCTGGTCTGGATGCTGCTAGTCCTTGTTGATGGATTCTGCTTTCCTGAGACAGCACTCTGTGTAGATGGGCTCAGTGTTGGGGAGGGCTTTACCCGTGGTGGACTGGGCTGTGTCCGTTACTTTTCAATGCAAGTTTTTGGAAATCTAGAGATTAAAAGTCACACAGGAAATGGGGAAGCCACTGATCCCGAGATCTTAATTTATTATCAGATGCATGTCGAAACATGATGATCAGTGTATTCTGCTCAAGTCTGATTCAGCCTACAGTCCTGTGCTGAATTTTGAGTCAAATCCGTTACACCAGTTATCATGAGGCTTCCTCATGAACGTAATTATTCGATCGTACACTTAATGAACAGACCTATTCTTCACTCTGCCTGAGTTTTAATGTTACAAGTTATCGATTGCTGGGCAATCAATTGTCAAGATGTATAGAGACACTGCAGTAGGAATTGGCAGCCACACTTTACTGGTTACTTTTCTACAGGCAGTCAGCATCACTAAGTTCTGTCTGGGTCTATCTCAAGGTTCTATTGCAGAAAATCTTTGTAAAGATTTGCTTTTTTTTGTTTAAATAGATTACAGTATTTTAATGTTTTTAAAGACAAACCTGTAGTACCAAGGCTTCTATTTCCAGGGTAAACTTCAAAATGTAGTGGATTATGGATTTTAATTTTAATTAATGAGAAATGGACAGTATTGGATCAGACACCATTACATATGACCCTTGGTTTCTATTTCAATTAGCTACTCTGGAATTGCTGATATATATTCTCCTCTTTCACTTGGTCTTAATGAAATGGGAAGGGGATTTATCCTGCAATGTCATTTACATTATTGCCCAAAGTCATAATTACCCCAACTGGATAAAACCGGAGTTGTGGGTCATTCATCTCCTGGATTGTGTGAGGGGTCTTGTGTGCAACATGACTGCTGTATTCAGTTACTATTTTAACAGCAAACCAACTTAAATTATTTGATTGTCTGCCAAACAAAAGTGAGTGTTCCGAGATTGTGGTAGGTGCTGTATCAATGCAAGATCTTGAATTTCTTTTCCATGTGTTCGTATCTTATGCAAACCTGCAAATCACTTAGCTTTCCCTCCCCTCTATTCTGTCCACTAAAACATCCTGGTTCTCTTGAGTCCCATACTTTTATAAACAAATGATTTCTAGCCTCTTCCTATTCACCAGGCTGTTACCTACATCTTGGCATCCAGTCCCTTTGGTGCTTTTTTTTTGCTTTCTTTTGTGTGTTTATAAAATCAGGATTTCCTAAATGTTGTTACCAGTATTCCTTGCCATCTCCTATTTCTCATGAAACAAGAGGTCATTCAGTCTATTGAATCCCAATCCATTGCATTCCCCAAGTATTTGTCTCTCTATATTTTGCTGAAATACACTTGTACATTTTATTCATCTATTGGCCTTTGTGTTCTCTGATGCTGTGAGGAGGGGCATACACATTATTGAAGTTACTGTACCTTCATTCTGCAGAGACATACCAAGGTCCTATTCAGCTTAGTAACATTGAAAAGATAAACAGTTGATGTTTCAGGCTGTGACCCTTCATCAGGACTGGAAAGGAAGGGGGGAATCAGTAAGAACCTGGGGGAAGGAGAGGAAGGATTACAAAGTAGTAGGTGATAGGTGAAACCGGGAGAAGGGGAGGGGCTGAAGTAAGGGCCCGGGAGGTTGATTGGTGGATTGGAGAGATAAGGGCTGGAGAATCTGATAGGAGAGGACCATGGAAGAAAGGAAATGGGGAGGAGCAGCAGAGGGAGATGATGGGCAGATAAGGTGAGAGACAGAAACAAGGAATGGGGAATGCTGAAGGGAGGTGGGGGGCAATTACTGTAAGTTCGAGAAATCAATGTTCATGCCATCAGGCTGAGGCCATGCGGACGGAATATAAGGTGTTGTTCCCCCAACCTGAATGTGGTCTCTTCATGGCATTAGAGAAGGCCATGGACTGGTATGTCGGAATGGGAAGTAGAATTGAAACGGGTGGCCTACTTTTTGTAGAAGGTGCGTGGCTCAGTGGTCATCTGATCTTCATCAGGTCTCGCCAATGTACAGGAAGCCACACTGGGAGCACCGCATTCGGCAGGTGAAGCATGGCAGATGGAGCGAAGATGCTTGGTGAAGCAGTCACCCTATCTGACTTGACTTGTGAAACCCACCTGGTTTCCTTGGCTGCGTAGGTCTAGGGGATACACACTCCGGTCCCTCCAAACCCGTGAGATTGAGGTGGCTCTCCCACCTCGAACCTCGGTTTGAGTGGAAGCTGTGTAATTTGTTGCGCTGTTACAACTCAGCGCCAAGAAATTACAGACAGTACACTGCATATGATTAAAGGAATTATATTTGTGAATCTTAACGGCTAGTAAAGAAAAGAAGGAAAAAAGGAGCCAATTATAATTGAACAGTCAAATGTGTACAAGTTGGAGCTCAACTCTTCAAAAAGTCATTTTCTCCGATTCTCCGTGGATCCCTAGACCTTGCTCCATCGAATCACAGTCCCCACTGGGTCGAATCCCAGAGGGATTCTCTCCAGCGCCCACTGAATAAAGAACCCCAGCTCACGCCAGTGTCAGGCACACAACGCAACAACCACTCTCCTGATTGGGTGGCTCACATTCCTAAGCACCTGTTATCTCTAAACATAACCCAAACACTGCTCCTACAAAACGACCATTACGTTAGCAGTGAAACCTTTCCCAGGATGTTGCACGTGTTTAGTACTTACTTTTAAATTCCATGGATATATTTTATGTCCTAGCCATTATACCCTGAAGAACAGCAATATCTGATCATTATCAAATCCTGTTTGTCATTCCACAATGTGATTTGACCTTGTTACCTTAGGATAGGGATGAGACTCCCTTGCACAGGGGTTTGATGAACTTTCCAACCCACTGCTTGGCCTTCGAGATCCTTTGTTCACACCCTTGTAAGGACACTCAGTACAGCAGTTTGTACCCAGATGGAACATGGAATGAAAGTGATCATCTAACCTCGACCAAACATTCAACCCTTCCTGCTTAGAATTGAATGGAATAATGCTGCTATGGTTGCCCAAGACACAACAAGCATATCGGGAGTTGTGCAGAATTTGACTGTGACAACTTTCTGGTCCAGATACTGATCACTTGACAAACTTTGGCCACCCTCCAGGCTCTGAGGTCATCTTCATGGGTTCATGGACCATTCAGAAATCTGACTGAGGACGGGTAGAAGCTGGTACTGGAAAAGTTGAGTGTGCATCTTCAGGCTCCAGTACCTCCTCCCTAATGAGAAGTGATTGTCACAATAGACAGATTACAAAGAGCAACATTTGACATTATAATGATAATCCCATTACAGAGATGCGCTTGCTCCCTTCCAGAAGATGTGGCTCATTAGTTCTTCTTAAACTAATTTGCTCAAATTAACCATGAAATGAGCTGTGAGGTACTTCATAACTAGCACATATACACAAATTAAACATCTTATTATGCCAAGTATATCCACTGTCCACCTAAGCTAGTGTTCAACAGGGATTTTGTCCAGTGTAATTGGTGGGTCTCATTCCACTGGTTCCCACTTGCCCCTCACCACATAACCGGTGGTGTGGGCAAGACCAGGAATTTTCATCGACACCAAAGACCCCAGAGGCAAAACAAAGGGAACATTGCTGGCAGAGGGGTGGCCTCAATGGCATTAAGATCACTCAGTGGCTTCCACGTCAATAGCATGACGTTTGATCTTAAGGATTTGTATTGTCTACATTGCATTTAACTGAGAACTAGGACATAAGGAAAACGCTTTAGGTATTTTTGGAGAAGCTTTACAATCTGTATGATTAACCTTGTTCATCATTTCAGTAAGGCTACAACATAATCACAATCTTTCAAATATGTTATTCCACCCAAATGGTTTAAATGACCCTTACAAAGTAAAATTCATTAGAAATATTGGCCTCTGCAATTTGCCTGCCAGCTCAACAGATCTACAGTAGACGTGTCCTCTTCACATCAGGGAAGAGGTACAGGAGCCCGAAGACCCACACTCAAAGTTTTAGGGACAGCTTCCTTCCCTCGGCCATCAGATTTCTGAACAGTCCATGAACACTACCTCACTATTTCGTTCTCATTTGCACCAATTATTTATTTAATATTTTCTTTTGTGACTTTAAATAATTTTTCATTTTGCACTGCATCTGCAAAACAAAAAAACTGTGACATATGTCAGTGATAATAAAGATTCTGATTCTCTGACTCTCTTGCTCTCTCACATACAGTTTATCCTTTTCATTATTGGAGTGTCTATCTCTTTCTTGGTGTTTTTGTTTTCTCAGGCCATTGTCTTCCTCACTGTCTTCTTCTAGTTTTTTCTTTCTTATACTTAGCAGACAGATAATCCAAGACAGCACTGAAATGTTAACCAGTTTCAATCAGATATTTGGAAAGAATCAAGAGATTGTGGTGGAAGTGATTCACCAGGATGAGAGGGTTGTCCTACCATAAAGAAGTTGATCTACAGTATTGTCTTTGTTTTAAAAGAGGAAGGATGGTCTTATTTAAACACAACCCAAGGGACATGGTAGGATAGATATTGGAATCTTTTAGTTGAGGACATACAAGAAGAAGGGGGTGGTCATTTAAAACAGATCGCTTGGACTATACCTAATGGAATTCAGATGAGTGAGAGGGAATCTTATAGAAACATATAAAATCAATAAATAGACTCAGCGACATAGTTTCCACTGGTAGACGGGATGAGAATGAAGGGCATACCCTCAGGATTTTTGGAATAGATTTAGGATGAAAATGAATCAAAACTGTTTTTCAAGGAGAGTAGTAAATTTGTAGAATTCTCTGCTGAGGGAAGCAGTGGAGTTCACCTCTCTAGTTATATTTAACACACCGTTAGATTGATCTTTGCATAGCAGGGGAATTATGGATCACGGGCCAAAGGCAGGTAGGTGGAGTTGAGTCCACAGCTAGGTCAGCCATGATCTTATTGAATGGAGGAACAGGCTTGATGGTTCAATGGAGGAACAGCCTACTCTGGCTCCTATTTCTTATGTAGGTGGGTGATCTGTGCAACTCTTTGTCACTGGGACCTCTAGGAGCTAGTTTACTAGAATAATTTACGGAGGAATTAGACAAATTTTTTGATCGGGAATTGATGCCTATTGGGAAAAGGAGTTGAGGCTTGAGGAAGGTCACCCATGATTGCATTGAATGGTGGGGGCAAGCTTGAGAAAATGGCCTACTCCACCAATTTCCTTATGACATAATCTTCAGACTTTAACAAGTGGAGTGTTCCAGTGTGCTTCCAAGCTGACAGGCTTTCTGTAAGTTGACACTGGGTTGTGGTCGCTGTGGAAGTCATGGGTCTGGTTTAGCAGCTAGTTCACTAGGGTTGGTTTTGGGGACAGAGGAGGAAGTTAAAGCTCATGTTAGGGTTTAGAGATGAGGATGTGGGGGAATTAGAGGTCAGGCCAAAGTCTTAGCTTCCGCTCCCTGTTTCTTGGCCAGACACTCAGATGAAGTCCCATCACCCCCACCCTGGGTCAGCAAGGTGTGGGCAGGTTTCAAAGCTGGAGTTCTGTCTGGGTGGGAGGAATGAGGTCTGTGACCTGTTGGGTATGCAAATCTGTGGGTCTATAGTTCGAGGTCCAGTGTTAGGGCCCAGTCATCAGTGAGACCAGAGGCTGAGGCCTAATGTTTGGTGATCATCGGGTTCTGGAGTTGATGCTAAGGATCGAGGCCCAAGGGTCTATCAAAGACCATTAGTTGAGGCCAGTTGGCTGGAGCCCCAAGCTGACAAATGTCAGGTGGGGAGGGGGGTTGAAATCACAATATCTGCAAATCTGGGTCCGCTGTAGGCCGAAGATGGCCTGCCCTGGGTTGGAGGACACTGTATGTGAATGGGTGGATTTGTTTCATTGCTGGTGTTCTGTGGTTGTTCTACAGACCATTGTATGCATGCTGTGTTAGCACGGTAACCTGTGATGACACTTCTGGGCTGGGTTAGCTGGTTATTAACACAATGACATTTGAATTGAATGAGATTCTGGAGCTGTTGGAACCTGTGATTTGCAGTTTGGAGATCGTTGGGTGTTTCCTGCAGTCTCTGAGAGGATTCCAGGAGGCAGAGGTGGAGTGTATGAACCTCGTGCTAAGGGCACAAGCCAATGTTTGACTGCATTTTGCTAATTAAAGTTTCCATTGTTCACCAATGAAAGCAACAAGGGAGATTGCAATATTGAGGCAAATGCAGAAAGTGAGCGCCAGCTACCCACCATCTAATACTGATGGGATCGCACTGTCACGGAGAGGGGAGACTGCCTTTTGATCACTGGTGGGATCGCTCTGTCACGGAGAGGGGAGACTGCCTTTTGATCGTTGGTGGGATCGCTCTGCTACGGAGAGGGGAGTCTGCCTTTTGATCACTGGTGGAATCGCTCTGCTACGGAGAGGGGAGTCTGCCTTTTGATCACTGGTGGGATCGCTCTGTCACGGAGAGGGGAGACTGCCTTTTGATCACTGGTGGTATCACTCTGTCACGGAGAGGGGAGACTGCCTTTTGATCACTGGTGGTATCACTCTGTCACTGAGAGGGGAGACTGCCTTTTGATCACTGGTGGGATCGCTCTGTCACGGAGAGGGGAGACTGCCTTTTGATCACTGGTGGGATCGCTCTGTCACGGAGAGGGGAGACTGCCTTTTGATCACTGGTGGGATCGCTCTGCTACGGAGAGGGGAGACTGCCTTTTGATCACTGGTGGTATCACTCTGTCACTGAGAGGGGAGACTGCCTTTTGATCACTGGTGGGATCGCTCTGTCACGGAGAGGGGAGACTGCCTTTTGATCACTGGTGGGATCGCTCTGCTACTGGAGAGGGGAGACTGCCTTTTGATCACTGGTGGTATCCCTCTGTCACTGAGAGGGGAGACTGCCTTTTGATCACTGGTGGGATCGCTCTGTCACAGAGAGGGGAGACTGCCTTTTGATCACTGGTGGGATCGCTCTGCTACGGAGAGGGGAGACTGCCTTTTGATCACTGGTGGGATCGCTCTGCTATGGAGAGGGGAGACTGCCTTTTGATCACTGGTGGTATCACTCTGTCACGGAGAGGGGAGACTGCCTTTTGATCACTGGTGGGATCGCTCTGCTACGGAGAGGGGAGACTGCCTTTTGATCACTGGTGGGATCGCTCTGCTACGGAGAGTGGAGACTGCCTTTTGATCACTGGTGGGATCGCTCTGCTATGGAGAGGGGAGACTGCCTTTTGATCACTGGTGGGATCGCTCTGCTACGGAGAGGGGAGACTGCCTTTTGATCACTGGTGGGATCGCTCTGTCACGGAGAGGGGAGACTGCCTTTTGATCACTGGTGGGATCGCTCTGTCACGGAGAGGGGAGACTACCTTTTGATCACTGGTGGGATCGCTCTGCTATGGAGAGGGGAGACTGCCTTTTGATCACTGGTGGGATCGCTCTGTCACGGAGAGGGGAGACTGCCTTTTGATCACTGGTGGGATCGCTCTGCTACGGAGAGGGGAGACTGCCTTTTGATCACTGGTGGGATCACTCTGTCACGGAGAGGGGAGACTGCCTTTTGATCACTGGTGGGATCGCTCTGCTACGGAGAGGGGAGACTGACTTTTGATCACTGGTGGGATCACTCTGTCACGGAGAGGGGAGACTGCCTTTTGATCACTGGTGGTATCACTCTGTCACGGAGAGGGGAGACTGCCTTTTGATCACTGGTGGGATCGCTCTGCTACGGAGAGGGGAGATTGCCTTTTGATCACTGGTGGGATCGCTCTGTTACTGGAGAGGGGAGACTGCCTTTTGATCACTGGTGGGATCGCTCTGCTACGGAGAGGGGAGACTGCCTTTTGATCACTGGTGGGATCGCTCTGTCACGGAGAGGGGAGACTGCCTTTTGATCACTGGTGGGATCACTATGTTGATTCGGTCAGAGTGCCACACTGAGCCGTCAAACCAACGATCTGGTGGGTGGACTTATGCCATTGTCAAAGAAGAACATGGAAGCCCTGCCCTGCCACTCTTTATCCCCTAACCAGCGATACTGACAAAGAATAACAGGCCATGATCACTTGGGAGCATTGTAGAAATAGTATGCAACACTTCAAATTCAAATCAGAAATCACATTTTAATATTTAACTTTGCTGAAACATTCTTTGAGACAAATCGGGGTTGTGGGAGGCAAGCTCCAGTCTTTGAGAATCCTATTGTTTTGATTCCCTTCCTCTTGATCGTCTGGTTTGTGACTTTCCTGTTTTTTTTATTCCCTTTATCTCTCCTTATCCCTTTGGCCCCTCTAGCTGCACTCCACTTTGAAAACTAAAATGGCCTGACGTTGTTAGATGAAACATCCACCTGTATACACAAAAAGTGAGCAACGTCTTTTTTTTGTATAACATCAGCATCTCTCCATTTTCATCCTGGAAATAAAACGAGTCCAGCTGCAGGTTTGTGTTAGGCAGTCATTTCCTCCAGCATGCCAGGATTGCAGATGCGAAAGCATGCTGTAAAATCACTGCAAATGATTGTATAACCATTTAACAATTACAGCACGGAAACAGGCCATCTCGGCCCTTCTAGTCCGTGCCGAATGCTTACTCTCACCTAGTCCCACTGGCCCGCACTCAGCCCATAACCCTCCAGTCCTTTCCTGTCCATATACCTATCCAATTTTACTTCAAATGACAATACCGAACCTGCCTCTACCACTTCTACTGGAAGCTCGTTCCACACAGCTACCACTCTCTGAGTAAAGAGATTCCCCCTCATGTTACCAGATGTAACACGAATGTAGATCAAATTAATAATTATTTAGGAACATTCTTTTAATCAAGTGAACACCAAGTAAACGTGGTTTATTAAAAGAGGCCCAGTCACTCATTAAAAAAATAGCACGCATCTGCAGAATTGGCTGTAAATCTGATGAATTGCAGAGCAAACTTTGAAACACTGGCTTATTTCAAAAGAATAAGTTCCTGAAGGGCATTGCAGAATATTAGAGTGCCTCACTGGAAAGTGATATCTATCCTCCCTTTTGTCATTTCCTTTTCATCGTAGTTGAAAGATTCATGAAGTGTTGGAAACTGCAGTTGGATTCCCAACTATTCCTCGTACAGGACCAGATGGCACAGCCACAGAGTTGAAGGTTGTCCCTTTAGAACAGAGATAAGAAGAATTTTCTTTAGGCAGAGATGGATAGATCTTTTACTGATCCCAAGGGAAATTACAGGGTCACTGTAGCATTGCAAGTACACAGATATACAAATATTAGAAGTGAAGTAAGAAAGAATAAAAAATAAGTTACCTCAAACAGTCTAACAGGAGGGGGTCATCACTTCCCTGTCTATAGGTTGACTCAGTGTAGAGTCTAATGGCTGACCTCATATAGCACTCTCTGGAGTGGAGTCTATTACTGAAAATATTCCTCTGTTCAGCCAAACTTTCTAATTAGTTTATTGAGCCTGTTGGCATCACCCAGAAGCTGGTATATCTGTGGAATTCACTGCCACAGATGGCAATGGAGGACAACTCACTTGGTATGCTTAAAGCAGATGTTGGTAGGTTCTCGATTAGTAAGTGTGTCAAAGGTTACAGG
This sequence comes from Hypanus sabinus, assembly GCF_030144855.1. NCBI lineage: Eukaryota > Metazoa > Chordata > Chondrichthyes > Myliobatiformes > Dasyatidae > Hypanus > Hypanus sabinus. The sequence continues at coordinate 24,529,327 of NC_082722.1, forward strand.
AAGAATGGAGTTGAGAGGGATAATAAATCTGCCATGATGGAATGGTGGAATAGACTCACTGGCTGAATGGCCTAATTCTGTTCATACATCTTATGGAATTGTACATAGTTCGCAGAAGTTGTACCTCGGGGTTTATGCTGTAAAATGTTGAGGAAGATGTGCATATGCTAATGGGTTCATTCCTACCAAAGTACTGAGGACAAGCAGTTGATTTACTGATGGAATCGATTGCTAGCCTACAAAAATTTCACCGGGTAATTGAGGACCAAACCAGCTATTGAGACAGTGGGAATGATCAGTGACTCTAAGATTCCACTTGCCAGGCAGAATAAAGTTTGAACTGTCAAACACGTTGTGAGAACTGAGCTGGGGGAATGGAGGAACAGTTTATCATGTGTTCTGAAATAACGCAACAATAGAATTGGTTCACGCTGTGGGTGGAAACTTTGAGTGGGAGATGTCTATTGATCTTCAAACGGGTATAGTCAAAACAAACCAAATTCCACAGTAATAGAGTAGAGGATATGTTCACAAAATATATAGGAAGGTTTTACTTGACAATGTGTTGGAAAAACCAAGAAGGAAACAATTTTAGATTTATATTATCCAGTAAGATGTTGTTGGCGCAATGCTTTACAGTACTAGCAAACCAGGTCCATTTGCCTCCGCTACCTGTAAGGTTTGTTCTCCTCATAACTGCATGGGTTTCCTCTGGTTGCTATGGTTTCCGCCTGCAGTCTAAAGCCTTACTGGTTGGTAGGTCAATTTGTCATTGTAAATTCTCCCATGGATTAAATGGCTAGGATTAAATCAGGTGATTGCTGGGATTGAAGGGCAGGAAGGGCCTAACCCACACCGTATCTCAAATAATAAATAAATTTGTTAGTTCAGGGGTGTTTGGGGAAGACCAATCACAATATGATAAAAAGTTCGATGAAAAATGGAAGTAATTCAATTTAACTTGAAACTGGAGGCTAAAATGTAAGTTATAATACAAAATAGGAGCCAGGAGTTTGTCACAGAAGATGCATTAAAAGATTAAACTAAATTATCAGCAACTGATAAATTAGTACATAATTTCCAACTGTATCCCTTTTCTAGCACAAAATCTTCACCGATGAATTGCTTTAGTTGTAGCTAACAAGAGAAGTTAAAGATGAAATTAGGTTGCAGGAAAAATATTAACACTTCCTTTGGCTCCATTATGTAAGGACTGGATAAAGTTTAGAATAATGCAACGTGGCCCCAAGGCATTGATGAGAAGAGTAAAAGGGGATTGTGACAGTAATCAAGCAAGTAATACAAAAAAAGCAGGAATTTCCAAAGAGAGATAAAAAGGAAAAAGATGATAAAATATTGAAAGTAGCTTTTAATCCCTTACAGATTGAGACAAAATAAATGAAATAAGAAAGGTAGATAAATTAAACACACTGGTGCCTATTTTCATAGAGAAATTTGGAAAAAGTCCTGTAGAAATAATGGAGAACATGGTCTAGAGTAGTTGAGAAGCTAATAGAAAAACAATAGCATTAAAAACTGGAGAAATTGATGAGAATGAAAAGTGATAAATTCCCAGGACCTGATGATGATCTGGTTTACATCAATGGAATTCTGGAAGATGTGTGGTTGTCCTCTTCTGAAATTCCTACATTTAACAGCAGCTGCCACAGACCGTGAGGTAGCCAGTGCAACTCCACTATTAACAAAGGAGAGAGAGAGAGAAAACAGAGGAATTAAAGACCACTAACTTAACCTCAGTAGCAGTGAAAGTGCCAGAATCTTTTATAAACCAAGTTGTACTGGGCACTTAGAAAATCAAAATAAACTAGAGAGCCCACAGGGGTGAAAGTTTTCGGATAGGGGACCAAGTTTAAATACAATACAAAAGTGGAGGGAAAATTGAGTTCTAAGGAGAATGTAGAGAGACCAGGGAGTTGTAGGAGGCTATGGGAAAGTAGCAAAGAGTAAAAATAAGGTTGATTGAATATAGTGAGGATTTTCTTTGATAAACAGTGAGCGATTGAAGTTTGATGCCTGGGTACTCTTGTATGGAAATCATTGAATCTTGATGATTGGCTCAATGAGTCAGAAAGGCAAACAGTGTCCTTTAATGTAAAACAATTTGAGTTCAAATGTAGGGGTGTTTTGCTCCACTTGGGTAAACCAATTTCATCTCATGGTTTCTGGTCTCCCTGTACAAGGAGGGATAACCTTCCTATAGAGGACGTTCAGCAATAATCTGTCAGATTGATTCCTACTGAACAGGAAAACTGCTACACCATGGTCAAATGGATGAACAGAATCTGATTGGTCTGGCTCACATTACCGGGGAGGTTGGGCACGAGGAGAGCACAGGAAGAGGGGCAAAAATTGGTGGGATGTGGGTGTGCAGATGAATCTGGGGCCCAGGTGTCAGGAAGGGAATCAGGCAGCAAGCTAGGAGATGGTTTATAAGGAGTTCAGTGGGGAGTGGTGTGGGGAGAAGGAGCTGATAAGCCAGATGGAGATTGCCAGGTTGGGGTGCAAAGTCAGCCAGTATTGAGGAACAGCCGAGTGTGTTATGTGGAGTGCAATATCCGGGTGGGAAGTAGTTGAGGACCGGTTGAAAGTTTGTCAAAAGGGGACCTCCTCCCTGATGGGTGGGCTTTCAACACTGGGCTCTATGGGTTGAGAGCTGCTCTGATGGGAGCCCTTTAATGCTACACTCACAACACGTGCTTTTGGCAAGAATCATCTGCCAAGAAGCATTGCCTGGGCGTATGTTGGATTCTGTGAGTCACCAAGATGGTCAACACACTAGCACGGCAGAGGATGGGAAGATCTCAGCTTGTGTCACCCGCACTGAGTTTCAGTGAACTCAGGGTGTAGAGCGATTATAATTTCTAGGCACAGAAAACTAACTTTGTTTTTGTGCAGCAAAATCCCACTTTGAATGAGATGAGTTGCAGGAAACCAGCATCCAGCTCCGCAGTGTGGAGTACGGGGTATATCATGGTGTTGAGCCAAGTTGCATTTGGAAGCAGGGATCAAAAGAAGGATGTAAATCGGACTTGACTGACCAGTCTGCACAAGCTTCACAGAACATTACAGCACAGCACAGGCCTGTCAGCCCACAATGTTGTGCCAAACTTGTAACCTACTCCAAAATCAATCCAGCCTTCCAACCTACATAGCCCTCCATTTTTTAAATTTCATCCATGTGCCTATCTAAGAGTTTATTTAAATGTCCCTCATGCACCTACCACTCTGTTTTTTTTTAAAATTCTGACATCCCTCTCTTCTTTACTCCTTAGGTTTATATCCCCTCTTATTAGCTATTTCTACCTTAAGTAATAGATCCACTCAATCTATGCCTCCTAGCATCTTGTACACCTCTAAAAGGTCACCTCTCATCCTCCTTCGCTCCAAAGAGAAAAGCCTTAGCTCGCTCAACCTATTGTCTAAGACATGCCCTCTAATCCAGGCAGCTTCCTGGTAAATCTTCTCCAAAGTTTTTACATCCTTCCTACAATGAGGCAACCAGGAGTGAGCATGATGCTCCATGCGGTCTAACCAGGGTTTTATAGATCTGCAAATTACCTCCCGGCTCCTGAACTCAATTTCCCGACCAATAACAACCGTACGCTGCCTGAACAGCTTTGGCGGATCGCTGAAGGAGGACCCCAAGGCTCTCTGTTCCACCACACTGCTAATTTGCTTGCTTTGAGAGTCAGTGTCTCCACATGCATATGGAACAAGCTGCCAGAGGAAGTGATCGAGGCACGTAGAATACCACTAGGATGGGAAAGGTTTAGAGGGTTAGGTGCCAAATGCAGACAAGGGGGAGGAACTGAGTAAGCGTCTTGACAGCATGGATGGGGTGGGGGTGACGAGGGGTCTGGTTCTTTGCGCCTGGAAGAAAATGACTGTCATCACTTCAACAGCTCAGGCTAGAGCATAAGCCAGGACTTTCTGGAGTTTCCTAAATGCTCCTTCAAATGAATTTGCTGGCATTTACTGAATGAGCTATTATTACACTACTTACTTAGTGCTTCATCCACAGCAAACAATACCCACACAATCCTATTAACTGTGGCAATAACAAGCATCGTGTACTGCTGCCAAATAGCTCATACTGAGGAGGGAACAATAACTGCTTATATATTTTAAATGTGCCAATTACAAGCATACCTGGTTACAATTTCTGTCATGTTAGACACATATGATATACAATCCTTTTTAAAATCACACCTTGTGTGGAGGACTTTTTTTTTGCATATGAATCATTTCATTGTTTCCTGGTTCTGTTGTAAAGGTCAAGTGAGACAATTCTCATTTTAGTGCAACTCCATTTTTACATTGCTTCTCTCGGTGTCACCTTAATAAGTGAACTCGTATTTATGAGAGGAATTGTCAATAAGAGGGAAAATTATTCCAGTCTGGCCAGATAAGTCTGTCCGCCTCTCCTCATGACTCTTGCATTGAGAGCTAGGATTGATCAAACAGGTTACTGGAGATTCCTGTGATTTAATTGAGGTTGATGTTTGGCAGCGCGATTGTCTGTGCTTTGAAGGTGATGGTGTTTGCAGTTTTACTATTAAAAATCTGCTTGCTTTGAATAGAGTGAAAAACGCAGAGTGAAACTGGCCTGAGCTGAAAAGCTTAGTTGAGTTTATTTTCCTTTCCCACACCCACTACCATCAAGATCACTGAATGAGTTTGTCTGTAGGTGGTGGATTGTGGTAGATTTCAACCCATGCGTTGACTTGTGCAGTTTTGGGTGGAGTCTTCAAAGCTAGCGACGAGATTTAACCCAGGTTGTCTGGGCTGGATTTGAACCCATGTTTTCAGGCAAATCTGAGTTGAGTAAAATTATGGAGACTGCTGCGGACCTTTGATTAAAAAATGCAATTGTGTTGATCCCTTGACAATTTAGATCCCTCTGCACCTTCACTGGATACTGTTCAGTCAGGTTTGTTATCACTGACAGAGGTCCAGAATTTTAGTTTTTTTTACAGCAGCAGTGCAATGCAAGACACAAAAATTAAGTTACAAAATAAATTGTGCAATTAATAACAAGGTGGTTGGACTACATGGACTGTTCAGAAATCTAATGGTGGAGGGGAAGAAGCTGTTCCTAAAATGTTGAGTTCCAACACTTGGCCTAAGCACTTACATAGGATTTTCCATCCTGAGAATGAAATTTGGATCAGTGTTGGTATTTAAGAGGTGTGGGCATAGCCAATCCAGACTGAAACATGTTTCAAGCTGAGGACAGCACATCAGCAAGGACTGACCTTTTAAGAAAACTTAACTCTGTTGTCAGATTCAGTTAGAAAGCAGGTTTGGTTTATCATGTTAACAAAGGCAAAAAGGAGCCTGGTCATTAGGCAATTGAAATTGAAATTGGCTGCCTATTACACTTTTGAATCTGTATTCCACTTTACTGATTTCAGTGATAACTGGTCAGAGTGTATTGTCACACATAGCTCTGCCACCCAAGACTGACTTCTACTCCCACTGTGAGTTACACTTCAAAGATTTCCTTAATGGTTTAACCTTAAAATATGCAATAAATGTGATCCTTTGACAGAAGCCAGCTTTGCTGTTAAGATCATAATCGAGTTGATCCTGGCTGATTTATTATCCCTCTCGAGCATATTATCTGGCCCACTCCTCGCACCATTGTTCTGGGGCCCAGGTTGTCACTGCTCCACCTTTGATGTGGTTATCAGTACCAGCACCAAACCCAAAACCTGAACGGAAGAATGGTATTTATTCTGCTGCATTGTCTCAAAACCTGGCCACATTACAATCATGTGTTGCCTTCCTGTTGGACTCATTCACTTTGCACTTGCTAGTAATCCAAAATTCACTTCCTTTTATCAATTTTCTCCCCTCCTGATGCCTGTAACATCTGGTTTTACAGATGTTACAAGCTCCTCAGTGTCTTGCCCAACTGGCAAATTATTTAGGGATTAGTCTTATGACTGATGTTGGCAGCCTGTTGGACTGGAAGGGCACGGCTGCCAAGCTTAATTACATCTTCTCACATTTGTCTGTGAAAGCGCAGTTCCAGGAGAGATTACCTGCCAGCAATCAGAAGCTTTCCCTTTTTTAAATCCAAGTGGTTGGTCTGTCCTCTTCATCCATTCTCTGTGAACCCCCCCAACCCCTTCCCAGTATTTGGAGGGACAGCACAGTAACCGGCACTCCTGGTCCAATGAGCCTGTGTGCCCCAGTTACACCCACGCGGCTCATTAGCCTTCCATGCAATCTTTGGACCGGATCACCCGGAGGAAACGCACGTGGTCACAGGGAGAACGTAGAAACTCCTTACAGGCAGTGGGAGTAATTGAACCCGGGCTGCTGGCGCTGCAGTAGCCTGAAACTAACCGCTACTCTGTCGTGCCAGTCTACGTCAGCAAAATCGGCACAGACTGCAGACTAGGCAGCCCAAAATGTCAACTGTTTACTCTTTCCCTTAGACGCGGCCTGGCCTGCTGGGTCCCTCCAGCATTTTGTCTGTGTTGCTTGGATTCCCAGCATCTGCAGATTTTCTCTTGTAGGTGGTAAAGGTTGATTTTTGGTTATGTACAGTAATAGTAATGTGTGTGTGTGTGTGTGTGTGTGTGTGTGTGTGTGTGTGTGTGTGTGTGTGTGTGTGTGTGTGTGTGTGTGTGTGTGTGTGTGTGTGTGTGTGTGTGTGTGTGTGTGTGTGTGTGTGTGTGTTCGTTCGTTCATTCTCCTTTCAAATCAATGGAGCTAAATTTCAGAAGCAAGGCTTTGGCATCTGCTACTGTGTGTTTACTGCATGGAGAAGAGGATAGCTTCTTATCCCGAGACTCGTTATTCAGGCAGTTTGAATCAAAAAGCTCAGCTGTGACTAGGCTCAATTCAGTGGACAATCTGGTTAACTCAGAATCCTCCTCTTAATGAGAATTTTAAAATTGTGTTCACTGGCTCGCCTGAGATTAAGAATGGCTGGACCAACTTCATAGAAACCCTGTGGAAGAGGGTGATAGATGGCGGCCGTGGGTTGTATAGTTGCCTGCAATTCTCTTGTTGGTCTTCCAGGTTATAAAGAATACCCTCGACCCTGTCTGGAAGCCTTTCAGCATGCCGCTTGTGTCCTTGTGTGACGGTCATGTGGACAAAAACATAAAGGTAATCTGAAGTTTCACAATAGCAATCTTCAAACTTGCATTAGTTTTGACACGGTTACGTATAAGACATGCAGTGCTATGCAAGACAAAAACACTGCAGGTCAGTTTTTACATAGCTCTGTTTTGATAGATTTTATGCTATTTCTAGATACCTCAGTGTGTTGTTTCCTGTGAATTACTCCCTGTGTCTCGTCCACCAGAGTGCCATTCTTTTTCTGTTTGAAGTTAGAACAGCCTTGTACCTACCTGCCCTTGCAGAATGACACAGAAACATAGAAAATAGGTGCAGGAGTAGGCCATTCTGCCCTTCGAGCCTGCACCGCCATTCAGTATGATCATGGCTGATCATCCAACTCAAAACCCTGTACCTGCTTTCTCTCCATACCCCCTGACCCCTTTAGCCACAAGGGCCATATCTAACTCCCTCTTAAATATAGCCAATGAACCGGCTTCAACTGTTTCCTGCGGCAGAGAATTCCACAGATTCACCACTCTCTGTGTGAAGAAGTTTTTTCTCATCTCAGTCCTAAAAGGCTTCCACTTTATCCTTAAACTGTGACCCCTCGTTCTGGACTTCCCCAAAATCGGAAACAATCTTCCTGCATCTAACCTGTCCTATCCCTTTCGAATTTTATACATTTCAATAAGATCCCCCCTCAATCTTCTAAATTCCAGCGAGTACAAGCCCAGTCGATCCAGTCTTTCTTCATATGAAAGTCCTGCCATCCCAGGAATCAATCTGGTGAACCTTCTTTGTACTCCCTCTATGGCAAGAATGTCTTTCCTCAGATTAGGAGACCAAAACTGCACACAATACTCCAGGTGTGGTCTCACCAAGGCCTTGTACAACTGCAGTAGAACCTCCTTACTCCTATACTCGAATCCACTTGCTATGAATGCCAACATACCATTTGCCTTTTTCACCACCTGCTGTACCTGCATGCCCACTTTCAATGACTAGTGTACAATGACACCCAGGTCTCGTTGCATCTCCCCTTTTCCTAATCGTCCACCATTCAAATAATATTCTGTTTTCCTGTTCTTGCAACCAAAGTGGATAACCTCACATTTATCCACACTAAATTGCATCTGCCATGAATTTGCCCACTCACCTAACCTATCCAAGTCACCCTGCATCCTTTTAGCATCCTCCTCACAGCTAACACCGCCGCCCAGCTTCGTGTCATCTGCAAACTTGGAGATGCTGCATTTAATTCCCTTGTCTAAATCATTAATATATATTGTAAACAACTGGGGTCCCAGCACTGAGCCTTCCAGTACCCCACTAGTCACTGCCTGCCATTCTGAAAAGATCCCATTTATTCCCACTCTTTGCTTCCTGTTGGCCAACCAATTCTCTGTCCACATCAATACCATACCCCCAATACCATTTGCTTTAAGTTTGCACACTAATCTCTTGTGTGGGACCTTGTCAAAAGCCTTTTGAAAATCTAAATATACCACATCCACTGGTTCTCCCCATCCACTCTACTAGTTACATCTGCAAAAAATTCTATAAGATTCATCAGACAGGACAGAAGAGAACCAATTGGACCACCGTTCCAAAGCCTGGTCTTTGGAAAGGCTGTTCAATTGCTCCTAGATCTCTGCTCTTTCCCCAAAGCCTTGTGCTTGCACTCAGTGGCCACTTTATTAGGTACAACTGTGCACTTTATTAATGCAAAATATCTGATCATGTGGCAACAGTTCAATGCATAAAAGCACGTAGGCATGTTCAAGAGGTTCAGTTGTTGTTCAGACCAAACATCAAATTGGGCAAGAAATGTGATCTTCTCAGTGACTTTGACCATGGAATGACTGTTGGTGCCAGATGGGGTGGCTTGAGTATCTCAGAAACTGCTGATCTTCTGGGATTTTTACACAAAACAGTCTCTAGAGTTTACAGAGAATGATGCAAAATACAAAACTTGCAGTGAGCAGCAGTTCAATGGGTGAAAATGTCTTGTTAATAAGAGAGGCCAGATTAGAATGACCAGATTGCTTCAAGCTGACAGGATGGCAACAGTAACTCAAATAACCACATGTTACAACATGGCGTGTAGAAGAGCATCTCTGAGCGCACAACAAGTCGAACCTTGGAGTGGATGGGCTGCAGCAGCAGAAGACCATGAACACACACTCAATGGCCACTTCACTAGGTACAGGAGGCCTTTGATAAAGTGGTTACTGAGTATGTGTACATATCCTTCATGAATTTGTCTCAACCCCCCCCCCCCCCCCCATTCATCTGTAAGGTCATAGCTGTATCTGTATCTACTACCTTCCACCCAGTCCAGTACAGATTCTTCATTGCATAGACAAGAATTCTCCTCGCCTCTCCTATTGTTCTTACAAGCAACTGTGTTCCCCGGTTACTGCTCCTCCTGATGTTGGGGAGGATTTCCCTTTCGTTATTTCAACACCATCATCTTCACAAGGCTTTACTTCCCAAAGCTCACAATAAACAAGTATGTTCTCTTTCCCCTGCATGACCAGTTCTTTGAGAGCAAATGACTAGAGTGTCACAAAAACATGGTATTGTCCCGACAGGTAATTGGGTCACGTGAGGGGTATAACAATGCAGCCCAGGTACCAATTGATCTTTTCCTAGGTTTGCTGCCACTGAAAATAGCAAAAGGGTAGAATAGCCACTGGGCATTATAAGTGTACGTCTCTTGTCATCTATTTAACTATTCCTAGTTTGATGTTTTCTTGTGGAACTGAGGTAGAAATAGTATCCGCAAATTGTGTCATCTTGATTCTATTTCAGCTGTTCAGTTAATGATAGGTGCTCTGCACATTGCTGTAATGCATGCAAAATGCACGAGGGGAACGATAACAACACTCGGGTGAATCATGGCGGCAGATTTCCAGTTTAGCTTCCCCACACTGACCCCACACCCGTTTACACAAATCACATAGCTATTAAGCACGGAAACAAAACTGGTGGGGCATCATCAGAAAATCTGTGCCTTCACTGCAATTCATGCCCAAGTCATAAATGTACTATTTATTTATTTTTTAAAAGGCGCAGGCGAGTTTTCTTCAGTCCAGTTTCTATGTTTGAGAGATAGTTACCTGAAACACCTGCTGCTCATCGCCACCATAGGCCAGAATCCAAATCAATGCTGGTTAATCAGTTGACTTGCGCAGGTGTTAATCCGCCATTCTTGTTCCAGATTCTCTGCTACGATTATGATAATGACGGAGGACATGACTTTATCGGGGAGTGTGAGACCACGGTGACCAAGATGTCTGAAGCAGGTGACTCGGGAGAGGTACATAGTCAGTTCTGATTAATGGGCTACTGATGCTTTGAAATTCTGTAAGGGGATTGGAATTCTGCAATGCTATCCTGTGACTATATTCCTTATACAAAGTCAGATGGCATTAGTGATGCAAACACTGTCAAACTTGCAATGAGCAATTAAATCATACTTAACTTGGGGGTTTTTGATTAGCAATTCATGGGCTACAACATAAGTGAAGGGGTAGTTGTGGCAACGTGGGGTTCGGTTGTGGGATCTCTGCCTGATCATTGTGATGTGATCTCGCTTTTTTCCCCCTAATTCTCTGGTCCTCTCATTGCACTCCATTTTTCTCTTGGATTCAGAAAGTCACATTAGGGAAGATTTCCTCATGTAAATGGGCAGAGGAGTGGCTTCTGTGGAGCTCCATTCTATGTCACCATCAGTCGTCCACGCAGAGCAGGCCACCTCTTGGTATTGAGTTGCTGATCACCAGTGTTCTTGTGGATTTTTATGATTACGGGAGCTGAGGAATAATTTCTCAGCTAACGACTCATTGTCGGTGTGGAGAGGCCTGCAGGAGGTCACTGGCTACAGGAGACGCACTACCCCCCACCCCCCCCCCCCCCGCTGAGGTTAACAAAGCTTTGGCTGACGACCTTAATACCTTTTACTGTAGATTTGAGAGGGTCCATCTTACACCTGTTCCTCCCCCCTCTTCGGTCTCTCTTCCTGCCTTCCCTCGACCATCACTCACTGGCACTCATCCCCCAATCACTGCAATCACCTCCCCACCATCTCTGCCCAGCCCCCCTAGATCACAGCTTAGAATCAGCGAAGGAGAAGTATGTCGACTGTTCCAGCGACTTAAGACCCGAAAATCTCCAGGCCCAGATGGGGTCTCCCCCTCCTGTCTACGAGCCTGTGCTGATCAGCTGGCTCCCATCTTCACTCAGCTCTTTAACAGATCTCTGGAGCTGAGTGCGGTTCCGACTTGCTTCAAGCGCTCCACCATCATCCCGGTCCCCAAGAAACCCACCATCACAGGACTGAACGACTACAGACCTGTCGCACTGACATCTGTGGTCATGAAATCCTTTGAACGCTTGGTGTTGAACCACCTGAAGACCCTCACCAGCAGCCTGCTGGATCCCCTGCAGTTTGCCTACCGGGCAAATAGGTCAGTAGACGATGCAGTCAACCTGGGACCGCACTATATCCTGCAACATCTGGATCGTCCTGGGACCTATGCTCGGATGCTGTTTGTGGATTTCAGTTTGGCGTTTAACAGCATTGTCCATCATACCCTCTGCTCCAAATTGTCTCACCTCACTGTGCCACCTGACCTCTGCGATTGGATTTACAGCTTCCTGACCAACAGAAGTCAGCAGGTAAGGATGGGATAGGTCACCTCGGATACTCGAATCACCAACACCGGCGCCCCCAGGGGTGTGTCCTCTCCACTGCTGTGCTCCCTCTACACCAATGACTGCACCTCCTCCAACCCCTATGTGAAGCTTTTGAAGTTTGCAGACGACACCACCGTCATCGGACTCATCCAGAACAGTGATGAGTCTGCATATCGAAAGCAGGTGGACCAACTGGTGCTCTGGTGCAGTCGGAACAATCTGGAGCTGAACACGCTCAAGACAAAGGAGATAATAGTGGATTTCAGGAGACATCCCCCCCGTTATGTCCCCCCCTCACAGTCCTCAGCAGCCCTGTGTCCACTGTGGAGAACTTCAGGTTCTTGGGAACCACCATCTCTCAGGATCTGAAGTGGGAGCAGAGCATCAGCTCCATCCTGAAGAAGGCCCAGCAGCGGATGTACTTCCTGCAGCTCTTGAGGAAATATGGTCTGCCTCAGGAATTGCTGCTGCAGTTCTACACTGCAGTCATTGAGTCTGTCCCGTGCACCTCCATCACTGTGTGGTTTGGAGCCGCCACCAAGCAGGATAGAACCAGACTACAGCGCACAGTGAGGACTGCCGAGCACATCATTGGAGCCTCCCTGCCCTCTATTGTGGACCTGTACTCTTCCAGGTTGAAGAAGAGGGTGGGGAACATCATAAAGGACTCCTCCCATCCTGTGCACGGACTGTTTGAACTGCTTCCGTCTGGTAGGCGCTTCAGATCCCTCCAGACTAAGACTAATAGGCACTGGAGAAGTTTTGTCCCTACTGTGGTCACTTTGCTGAACAGTTAACTGCCGGTTAACTGTCGGCTAACTATTACTTGGATTGCACTACTTGTATGTATAATCTATATTTTCATTTATGTTTATCATTATTATTGTTATGAGCAGAGAGACAACATCTGCCGGAAGTAAATTCCTTGTATGTGTACAGGTACTTGGCGATTAAAGTCTGATTCTGATTCTAAGCTGTCAAATCCCAAACATGGCTCGTTTAGCCTGTTGCATTAAGTGATCAGGTGCTTGCATTGTCCCAAGTACTTTCTCTTTGACCTGATGGTTCTGGTAATGTGTGAAGCTTTGCTGGGCCAACGTCCATGCCCTCTGAGGTTGCCTGGTAAGTCACTGTATTGCACCATTTCTCCTGTGTTGAAGCAGAGCTGTAGGCAATCAGGCATCTGTGGGTGCTATGGTAGCATAGCGATTAGCACAATGCTGGCTGTAAGATTCATTTCTCACCGATGTCTGTAAGGAGTTTGAATGTCTCCCTGTGACCGCGTGGGTATCCTCTGCATACTCCAGTTTCCTCCCGTATTCCACAGACATGCCGGTTAGGGTAAGTCACTTGTGGGTGTGCCACATTGGTGCTGGAAGTGTGGCTGCCCAGTGCGTTCCTCACTGATTTGATTTGATGCAAATTAGACATTTCACTGGGTGTTTCAATGCACATTTGACAAATTAAGCTAACCTTTACTTATTTTATAATCCTATCATTAATCTAGTCACCAGATTTGAATGTGGAAAATGTTGCTCCCAACCCAGTCGGCCTTGTATCATCCTTGCAAACATTTTGGGGTGGGGGGGGCAGGGTGTCAGGAGTGGTCGAGCAAAGGTCTGACATAGCCGCAGAATCTTGTTCCGAGCCCTCCATCACGTTTTCTCAATTCAGCCTGACCCACTGGCCGAATAGGCTCACTAGAGGTGGAGTGGCCCTGGATGTGTTCAGCATTAAGTCCAGATCGCATGTGAAATCTTGTCCTGAGAACCTCTCACAGTCCTGCCCCGGGCAATGAATCTGGTTCCTCCACGATGAATAACACGGAGACAGCACTGGAAGTAAGAAGGGTGCAAACAATGTCCTGGATGGGACGCTTCTAATGTCGATTGCCAGCACCACTGCAGACCAAGCTGGCTGGGCTCTGTGCACAGCACGTATCACCAGACGCACTGGGTATTATCATTCATCTCCTCCCGTCTGCCATAACGCTGTGAATGAATTTTGCTAATGACTGCACGATATCGAATTCCATTAGCACGTTCTCAACAAAAAGCCGCAATGGACATATAGCATTTGCTACGTGGCCAGTAATAGTCACATCACGTAAGGGCATATCAATGACCCTCTCCCAGGAGAGGATCTTGTCACCTACTTTAGATATCTGTCACTATTTACCATAGTGACATCTCCCACTGTCAATCCAGTGGATCACCATTGACCAAAAATTCAACGGGCCGTTGTGGATTGAAGAACTACAATGGCGAGGCTTAATTTTCCTGCTTTGAGTACAAAGGATTGCACTGCGTAAAGCAGCCCTTCAATAATTTCAAACTGCCTAAAGCATTTCTGGGTGCCTTTCCAACTGACCAGCTTTGATATGGTGCCAATGCTGGTGAATATATTATTTCACAAGCAATTCTTCAGATGCTGGAAATCCAAAGTAATATGTTCAAAGTAGTGAAAAAACCCAGCAGGTCAAGCAGCATCTATGGAAGGGAATTAACAGTCGACATTTTTGGCTGAAATCCTTCATCAGGACTTCAGACAATATATGATACTCTCTTGAAATTTGACTCATTATGAAAATGAGCTCTTGATTCTTGCCTTTATTTATTCAATTGAAGTGTTCTTTCTAGATCTAGGGATAAGTTGCCATGTATTTATTCTCTGGAGAGTTGTGGCTTTGGGAAGCAGGTGGAATTCTGAATGACTTATCTAGGATGTGTGACTGCTCTCTCTGATTTCCTGAGCTTTTTGTTCAAATTATTATCAGAAATACAGATGATCGTTAAACAGGAGCCTTGTCAAAATATTCTGCTAAGAAGTGTTCAACCTTTCTCTTCTTTTCCTGACTCTACAGTGTAAGGCTCCCAGTGCCCATTTTTTAAAATGTATTTGACCCAAGCCAACAGTGGGAGACAGAGAACGAGGCAGTCCTGGGTTGTCTGATTGGTGATTTGGATGTCACGATTGGGTTAAGCAGCATCCAGCTAAGATGTGACAGAATTCATTAGGCTTCTTGCTGATGATCTCGATAGCATCAACCCTATAGTAACAAGAGAGAATGAGAGGGGTAGAGGGAGAAATAGAGGGACTGACAGAGTGAGTAGGTATGGTAAAGAGAGAACAGGAGGGTTGGAGTGGTGGAGAAAGCAAAAGAAGGCCATGGCTAAGAGAACAGTAGCAACATAGGGACAAAAGTTGCAGAGCAGGGTTTCCCAACCTGCTGCCCATGGACCCCACAGTTAATGGTAGGTGTTATGTTTTGTAACTTCAAAATATCAAATTGATTGTAAGGAAGACACAGGAGCCTGAAATGTGGGTCTAACTTTGAGTTTACTTTAAGTGAGGCATGCTCATATCACTTGGTATCGTGATAACGTGTGTGGCCTCAGGAGTTTGGTACAGCAGTGTCGCAGGAGTTGCCGTGCCAGTGCTGGGTACAGCAGTCAGCCACCTTCGGGACTCCCCTTCCGGATTTTTCCTCGGGGTTTACTCCCAAAGCCTTTTCCGTGAGCAGGTATAGCTGCAAGGCAGCGGAGATTTGAAATCGGAGTTTTCCCTCTCGTAGATGAGCTACCATCCATGGTTAGCAAACCCCATCTGCCCAGAGCAGCTGGTTTTAAGGCGCCAGTGGCCCGCCTTTGCCCCTTCTCCTGTCAGTGAGAACAGCTCTGCTGATAACATGTACAACTAACATATTTATACATTTACCCTGTAATTAAACAAACTAAAATGCTTAATCAACCAAGATTTGTACAAGAGTACTCAGATGTTTTTGAAATATTAAATACACAACAGTATTCATGGCATAAAATGGCTGAGAACCTACTGTAGAGGTACAGGGACAGAGGGAGAGATACAAAGGGTGAGAACGGGACTTAAAGGGACGGAGGATGACAAAAACAATTAAAGGGAAATGGAGAAAGAAGACTGATGGGAATGGGCATATCAATTTTGAACTCTTTGTTGAATGGTCTTCCAGAGTTTAATGTTTGCTCCACAAATGCTGCCACTAGATTGAAGGGCTAATAATGCCTACTAGCTAGAGCCTGTTGGCTTTGTAGCTGGAGTGCAAGAGCAGACCTACCACAGAGCGTACGTTTTCATTCATGGAGGCTAGGACTTCAATGGAAACCTCTTGATCACGAAGATAAGGCACCTCTTGATGAAGATGACATCCAGCAAAGAGTTTTTTTAAAAAAAAAACATTTATCAGTGATTAACTTCTTTGGACTCAGGAATGATCACAATTAGGAGGAAAATGTTCAAAGTGTTCAAAAATCCCCTTCCTGCAGTAACCTGCATTTACAGAATTTAAAGTGAATGAATTCACGCCTGCTTTAAAGGGATTTTGGATTCACGCCTGATTAAAGGGATTTTGGGTTTAAGTTTCAGACAGTAATTTGTGGAGAAGTACTGAAGTTCAGAAATAAAGCTGCAGTTATGACAAATGGCCATATTGTACATGATTCATCGTTGTGTTCAGTTCAGGCAGTGAGCTGTATTGTAGTCTCTCAGCAGACAAGTGTCTCCTTGTATTTAAAACCCCAGCTCCAACATGCATCACATCCGAAACCATTGCGCGCTGCACCATGTCTCCACCATGCAGCTTCTGCAGCACCCCAGGATGGGAGCTAATAAAGTATAAAAACTAAGGAAAGTGGGAGGCATGATGTATTGCAGCCGTCCAAACACGCACATTGGCAAAGAGTGTAAATATATTCTAATGTTGCTCACATGCTGCTGAGGTAAGTGCTCTGTAACACAGTGGAAAAATAAATATTGCTTCTTTGTGTAGAAAAGAATCTATTCTGTAACCTTAAAGCATCTGACGTGTACAGATGCAGTTACCATGGTAAATTCTAGCTCCCTTACAACTCTCTTCAAAAACCCATTCATTCACTTTCTGGGTATCATCGAGCATTTTCTGAATTGTGATCCTGAGCCACAGCATGTCAGATCACAGTGCGCAAAATATGTGTTTAAAAATAATGTGCCTGTGCGTGACTCAACTGCTCCTGATCGGGTTGGCTGCCGTGTGGGAGCCAGTCTCCCTCAGTGTTTCTCTCTGATGTTGCTTTAGTGCTAGTGCATTTATTTGCAATGGAGATGGGGTTTGCTTGGATCTACCCAAGGACCATGAAATTCAATTAGAGAAAATAAAGGAACGAAAGGTTTACATTTACTGCGGCAGGCATTAGGATTGTTATTTATTTATCTATTGATATACAGCATGGAATAGGCCCTTCCAGCCCTTTGAGCTGGCCGCCCAGCAATCCACAATTTAATCTGAGCCTAATCACAGGACAATTTACAATGACCAATGAACCTACTAACCGGTACGTCTCTGGACAGTGGGAGGAAACAAAAGCTCCTGGAGGAAACCCACGTGATCACGGGAAGAAAGTACAAACTCCTTACAAGCAGTGGCAGGAACAGACCCTGGGTCACCTATACTGTGAGGCATTGTGCTAGCCACTACGCTGCCATGCTGGGGTACGGTAGTGCAGTGGTTAGCACAATGCTTCACTACACAGGTTTACCTTGAGTGCAATACCCACACTTAACGATGGGGAAAATAAACTTACAAATACTACCGGAAAGTTTTAATAGCATCTACAGAATCTCTTCTGTTATCAAACCTCTGAGAACCTGCAGGGAGACTTAGATAGTTTAGAGGAATGGGCAAAGAAGTGGCAAATGAAATACAGTGTTGGAAAGTGTATGGTCATGCACTTTGGTGGAAGAAATAAATGGGGAAACTATTATTTAGATGGAGAAAGAATTCAAAATGCAAAGTTGCAAAGGGACTTGGGAGTCCTTGTGCAAGATACCCTAAAGGGTAATCTCTAGGTTGAGTCAGTTGTGAAGAAGATAAATGCAATGTTGACATTAATTTCTAGAGGTATAGAATATAAGAGCAGGGATGTGATGTTGAGGCTCTCTAAGGCATTCGCGAGACTGCGCTTGGAGTATTGTGTGCAGTTTTGGGTTCCTTTTTTCAGAGAGGATATACTGACGTTGGAGAGGGTTCAGAGAAGATTCACTAGAATGATTCCAGGACTGAAAGGGTTACTGTATGAGGAACATCTGGCAGCTCTTGGGCTGTATTCCCTGGAGTTCAGGAGAATGAGGGAGGATCTCACAGAAACATT
This sequence comes from Hypanus sabinus, assembly GCF_030144855.1. NCBI lineage: Eukaryota > Metazoa > Chordata > Chondrichthyes > Myliobatiformes > Dasyatidae > Hypanus > Hypanus sabinus. Next base: position 24,547,290 of record NC_082722.1, read on the forward strand.
CCATATGTTAAAAGGCCTGAACAGGTTAGATATGGCAAAGTTATTTCCCATAGTAGGGGAGACTAGGACTAGAGGGCATGACTTCAGGATTGAAGGACGTCCATTTAGAACTGAGATGCAGAGAAATTACTTTAGTCAGAGGGTGGTAAATCTGTGGAATTTGTTGCTACGAGCGGCTGTTGAGGCCAAGTCATTGAGTATACTCAAGGAAAGAGATAGATAGGTTCTTGATTATACAGGGCAGGAAAGGGTATGGAGTGAAAGCAGAGAAGTGGAGATGACTGGAAGAATTGGACCAGCCCATGATTGAATGGCAGAGCAGCCTCAATGGACCAAATGGCCTACTTCTGCTCCTATATCTTATGGTCTTATCTTTTACTTGCACGCAAGAGAACAAATATGGCCATCCAGAAGATGGGCAGCATAAATGCGGTTGTTTGTGTAATGCTATTACAGTGCCAGAGACCTGGGTTCAATTCCTGCCACCGATGTGAGGAGTTTGTATGTTCTCTCCATGACCATGTGGATTTCCTTCAGGTGCTCTGGTTTCCTCCCACAGTCCAAAGACCACAAGTTAGTAAGTTAATTAGTCACATGGGTGGCGTGAACCATACTGTACCTCTGAATTTAAGAAAAAATTGTACAAAGGACTGCGGACAATAAAATGCGTTGCTTTGGTTTAGAGCAGAAACATTGGCATAGAAAAGATAGTTGGAAAATTAACACCATAAATAGATGTGTCTAAAACTAGAGGGCTTGGGTTTAGGGTCAAGAATAAGATATTCGGCGGATCTAAGAAAGAATCTTTTCACCAGAAGGTGACTAGAATCTGAAAAGAAGTGACTGAGAAGGTGGCAGAGTTGCAACACTAAAGTGGTGTCTAGACAAGCACTAACGTGCAGAAGGCAATAGATATAATGCTGGTAAGTAGATAGGCACTTAATGATTAGCATGGAATAATGGACAGAATGATAATTTCTGTGTAACCCAATGAGACGTACACCATCCAGCCATTTTGCTCGAGGTGTGGACGTGGGCCCCAGCTGTGCCTGCCTCTTCGTTGGCTACATAGAACAGTCCTTGTTCCAAGTCTTCACTGGTAATGCACTCCAACGCTTCCTCCGTTACACTGATGACTGCATTGGTGCTGCTTCATGCACCCAGGCTGAGCTTGTCAATTTCAGCAACTTCGCCACCAACTTCCACCCTGCCCTTAAATTCACTCGGTTCATTTCAGCCACCTCCCTCCCCTTTCTCGATCTCTCTGTTTTCATTTCTGAAGGTAAACTGTCAACTGACGTCTTTCATAAACCTACCAATTCCCACAGCTATCTTGACTATACCCCTTCCCACCCTATCTCCTGTTTTTTTTTAAGAAGTGCTATTTCCTTCATTTCTGCCACATTTGGACATCAGAGATGTGCTCCTCCTTCACAGAATGGGGTTTCCCTTCCCAGTATTGATGCTGCTTTCAGCCACGTGTCCTGAACTTCCACAGCCACTCCATCTTCCTGCCACCTTAACTAGGATAGTTCCTCTTGTTCTCACCTACCACGCCATCAGCCTCTGCATTCAACACATCATCCTCCGCAACTTCCGTTGTCTCCAAAGGGATCTTACCCCTAAATATATCGTTACCTCCTCACCAGCCTCCACTTTCTGCAGGGATCGACCCCTCCGTGATTCCCTTGTCTGCACCTGCCCATTCAGGGCCCTGAGCAGTCCTTCCAGGTGAGGCAGCACTTCACGTGCAAGTCTGCTGGGGTTGTCTATTGAGTCCAATGCAGCCGCCTTTACATTGGTGAGACCTGGTGTAAATTAGGGACCACTTTGTAGAGCACCTCCAGTCCACCTGCCAAGTGCAGAACTTCCTGGTGCCCAAACATTTTAATTCCTGTTCCCATTACGACATGTCAGTCCATGGTCACCTCTTGTGCCAAGATGAGGCCACCCTCAGGGTAGAGGAACAATACCTTATATTCTTCCTGGGTAACCTCCAACCTGATGGCATGAACATTAATTTCTCCTTCTGGTTTTTAAAAAAATGAAAAAATGTTCCCTCTGGGTCCCTTCCTCCTATCTTTTCAACTGTGGTTCACTCTCCCCTCCTATCTTTTTTCTCCCAGCCCTTTATTTTCCCACCCACCTGACTTCATCTATCTTTCATCTTGTAGTTAGCCTCCTTCTCCTCCCCACCTTCTTATTCTGACATCTTCCCCCTTCCTTGTCAGTCCTGAAGGAGGTTTTCGGTCATTTCTGCAGATGCTGCTTGTGTTGCTGGGAGTTTACCAGCCCAATGTGATTTCATAACTCTTACTAAGACTTTAGCTCTCTGCACTCTCACCTCCAGGGCAGTGGTTTGCAGTTCAAATCCTATTTGAGAAGCTTGATCACAAATCTAGTCTCGTGCCTAAGACTCTTGCACAGGACTGTATTTGTCAATGTCAAGAGGAGAGCGAGTTCTTAAATCTAGTGGGAGCAAAGAATATTGGGAATGGTGAGGGTGGGGCATGGCAAGTGGGGTGTGGGACAGGTGGCAGAGGAGTGCCAGGGATGGGGAGTGGCGGAGCTGCAGACACACCCAGCCCTCAGACACGAGGCAAGGCCATTTGATTCCAAACAATTGGTTTATTGGTCAATAGCGAATGTCTCTCTGGTGTTTCCTATTCCATCCCTCTCCCTTCCCCTTTTCCCAACCATAATTCCCCTCTCCCTGCCCCATTCCCATGCTCAGTCCACAACAGAGACCCACATCTGAATCCGGTTTATCATCATATGTCATGGAATTGCTTGTTATTTTTGTGGCAGCAGTACAGTGCAATACATAAAATTAGTACAGTACTGTGCAAAAGTCTTGGGCACCCTAGCTATATATTTGAAACCTGAGATTTCTGTGCAATACTGTTTGTCTTTGGACTGTGGGAGGAAACCAGAGCCCCTGGAAGAGACCCACGCAGTCACGGGGAGAATGTACAAACTCCTTACAAATGGTGGTAATTGAATCCAGGTTGCTAGCACTATGCTAGCTGTTAAAATATCACTGTGCAAATTATTTCTACTGCCTGGCTGATACTATTCTTTAATGAATATGCTGGTTGGGAGGCTGGTTTGGACACACTGCCCACTGGCACTACAATGTTCGCTGGTCTTCCAAAGGGTTTTAATGCTGTCGGGCAACATGAAAGTCATATCAACACTCGGTTAAATTTTATTGAGGCAAGTTTTGATTTTTATTTTAATGGTTCAAGAATCATTGAGCTGGGCCAATAAAGTTGCTCTTTCTGTTGACACCACCATGCTGTGAATGAATTTTAAAACTAGCAGCTGTCTGATTGATCAATTGAGTTTGTATGTTCATTATGATAGCAACAGGACACCATTACATAAGTGTGTGACGTACTTCTGTCTGCCTTTAGTTCAACTGCATTTTCTGTCCTTCCATTAGTTTCAGTGTTGGGTGGCTGAAACGGTGATTACAAATTAGGAAAAATACAAACTACACATTTTGTGCAGCCAAGTGTAAGGACCATCTTGGACATTTTTAAATGAGCGCTGCTTGAGTCTTTTACTGTAACAAACAACAAGTGTAACCTGCTGGATCTGATAATTAGGTGGTAGCATATCAGCTACGAGGTGTGGAAGAGAAACTGTGTATGAGGGTAGTTTGGAGGATGTGGTTGACGGTGACTGGGGGGAGGATCTTTTTAATACATTTTATTTAGAGCAACAGGACGAGCCCTTCCAGCCCAACAAGCTTGTGCAGCCCTATTACATCCACAGGTAAACCTACTGACCCATATGTGTTCGAAATGTGGGAGGAGGCTAAAGCACCCGAGGGAACCCACGTGGTCACCAGGAGAACATACAGACAGTGGCAGGAATGAAACGTGGGTCGCTGGCGCAGTAATGCTGATACGCTAACGGCTCCAGCGCCTTGCCACCTGGGGTTACTGAATTTCACTGTGTGACACAAGTTGTGCCTTGTTCTCATTGTGACCTTCAGGAGCCTGAAGGCACTCAATGACTCAGGAGCAGATTTTTCCCCTCTGCCATCCAATTTCTGAATGGACATTGAACCCACAAACTTTTTTATTTCTATTTTCACACTATTTATGTAATTTAACCTTTTAATATATGCAGTACATATTTACTGTAATACACATTTTTCCCATTGTTATGTTTTGCATTTTATTGCTGCTGCAAAGACGACAAATTTCACAACATATGCTGATGTTTTTGAACCGGATTCTGATATGTGCCTCACTGTTTGGGTCTCAGGTTCAGATTAATTTATTTATCATATGTACGTCATTTGCATTAACAATCCAAACAGACTGACAACGGGCTGGGGGCAGCCCACAACTGTCACCACACATCCCAGTGTCAACATAGCAGGCTCCCAAAGCTCAGCAGAACACCACAGAAGCTACAACACAAGCCCATTCCTCACTCCCTCCCAGCCATCCAAGCGGGAGCAAGCACAGTCCTCCAATCCTGGGATAGGCTGTCTCAGGACCTGACTTGTTAGTGGGCATGTATGAGAGAGGGTCATTTACAAGGCCATGAGACAATGATGGGATTGCTCTGTTGGGAGACAGTATTGGTTGTGTTGGGCTAAATGTCTTGCTTTTGCATCATAAGTTAGCCTTGTGACTCCTGGCATTGGCCTTCAGGGTGAGTTGCCTCTAATGCATTCTGAGTGTGTGTGTCTATGGGGCCTGCTGTTCCCATGGCTACAGGACATCACCCCTCCATTCCAGCTCCTGGTCCACAGTCTCCAGCGTAAATTGTGGAGCCTGCTTTCTCCCTGCTTTCTCCTCCACGACAAGGTCTACAGATGCTGGAAATCCAAAACAACGCACGCAAAATGCTGGAGGAAAACAGGTCAGGCGGCAGCTTTGGAAAAGAATAACTGGTTGGCGTTTGGGGCCGAGACCCTTCTGCCTGATGCTCTGTTTTGCACAAAGTTTCAGAATCAGGTTTATTATCACTGGTATGTGATGTGAAATTTGTTAACTTAGCAGCCCCAGTTCCATGCAATACATAATCTAGCAGAGAGAAAAATAATAAATAAAATAAAAATAATTATAAATAAACAAGTAAATCAATTACATATATTGAATAGATTTTTTTCAAAAAGTGCAAAAACAGAAATATTGTACATTTTTTAAAAAAGTGAAGTAGTGTTCAAAGATTCAATGTCCATTTGGGAATCGGGAGGCAGCAGGGAAGAAGCTGTTCCTGAATCAGAGGGAGCAGTTACTGCTGAAGAAACCTCCATTATCAATTGCAGCCTCTGCGATCCTCCCTCTTGGCTTCGAATGTGGAACAGCCCAGGAGAGGGACAGGACTACTTCGCTGAGCACTTCTCTCTGTTCGAACATGCCCGTCAGCCCACCATCTACCAGCACATCTACCTCCCGCCGTTCATTTACCTGTCTAAATGCCTCTTTAACATTGCTATCATTCCACAAATCTTAACTTTCTTTTTCTCACTTTGAAGCAATACCCTCAAGAACTTAAAAATAAGAAGGGGAGAGTGGGGCTGTATTATAAATTTCACCTGCAAACCACCCCCACCCCCCAATCAGTGGGAACTTGAGCAGCTAATGTTAGAGAAATTGCTCATTGTTGTAAGGATGACATGATCGCATTAGTGGGAGGCATTAATTTTCCCAGTAATGACTGGGTGACCCGGAGTATTATTGGCTTGGATGTAGTGGGATTTCTGAAATCTGTCCAGGAACTTCCTGAATCAATATATTGTGGGTCCGAACTGGGAGAGTGCAGTATCAAACCTCCTGTTAGGGAATGAGGCAGGGCAAGTAATTGAAGTGGCAGTCATGGGGCATTTTGACTCCTGTCACTATAATTCAATTAGCTTTAAGACAGTGATGGAAAACAATAGGACCTTAACCTATGGGTCAGTCCTAAACTGAATCAGAGCTAACTTTTGAGGGAATGTGGTAGATTCCCATATCCATGCGTCTCTCCCCTCTGCAAGTGGAAGAGGTTATACACCTGCCAATGTACTTGCTCCCTGTGCTCATTCACGGCATCAACAGTCATTTCAGGTGAGGCAACACTCCACCTGCCGGCTTCTTGGGATCGCCTACTCTATCCAGTGCTCCCAGGGTGGCCTCCCTGACATCAGTGAGGCCTGATATAGATGGGGACCGCTTTGCTGAACACCTTCACTCTGTCAGCAGGATTTCCTGGTGGCCAACCATTTTAGTTCCGATTTCCAATTCTGACCTGTTGATCCACGTCCTCCTCTCCCACCACAGTGAGGCTATTCTTGGGTTGATGGAGCAACACCTCATATTCTGTCTGGGCAGCCTCCAACCTGATAGCATGAACACCAATTTCTCCAAATCTCGGTTACTTCCTCCACCTCCCCCATTTCCCCCTTCTTCCATTCCTCATCTGGCTTCCTTCTCACATCTTCCCTTTTCTTCTCACCCATCTATCACCTCCCAGATGCCCCTTCCCCTTCCTCTTACCCCTCTCCCATGCTCTACTCTCCTCTCCTATCAGATTCCTCCTTCTTCAGTCCTTTACCCTTTACTCCTATCACCTCCCAGCTTCTCACTTCATTCCCCCCTGCCCCACCCATGTTGCATCACTTATCACCCTCTAACTTGCATTTCTTTCTAATCCCTCCCCCACCTTATTCTGGCTTCTTCCCCCTTGCTTTCCAGTCTTGGTGAAGGGTCTCGGCCCAAAACATTGACTGTATAGCCCTTCCCATCAATGCTGCCTGTTGAGTTCTTCCGGCATTTTGTGTGTGTCACTCTAGCAGACGTTGATTTGGGTGAGCCTGCTTGAAGAGAAAGGAATGAGATGCTGCTTTTAAGAGTGTGAAGAAGATTAAGTTTAAAAGATAAAGATTAGCCTTACTGCAAAGCATGCAGTACCGAGCACCCCGTGGCCATTCCTCTCATGAATAAACGTACCACTTTGGAAACATTTGGGGGACAGCCTACTGAGGGAAGCCCCAGTGACCAGATCTCTGGTACTGGGTCTGGTGCTGTGGCTCAAAGGGGAAAGGGAGAGAGGACTGCAGCAATAGAGAAGTCCATAATTAGAAGAGCAGGCATGAGGTTCTGTAGAGGTAAAAGAGGCACCTCCCAGGTGCCAGGGTCAGGGACTCTCTGGACTAATCTCTGGATTGCTGCCTGTGCCACGCACCAGTGAGGTTAAAAACAGGAATTTTTGCCAGATGAACGTGCGGCTGAGGAATTGGTGCAGGGTCAGGGGTTCAGGTTTCTAGATGATTGGGGAAGGTACGACCAGGTAAAGGAATTCAAAATGAGAGGTGTACGTTTAGGATGAGAGTGGAAAGATTTAAAAGGGATCGGAGGGGCAACTCCTTCAAGCAGTGTGTGGGCAGTGTATAAAATGAGCTGCCAAAGGAGGTGGATGAGGCAGATACAATGGTCTCATTTCAGAGGCACTTGGATAGGTACTCGGCAGGGTAGGCTTTGAGGGAGATGGGCTAAATGCAGGAGATCGAGACTAGCTATGTGGGTGCAGCAGTCAGCATTGGCTCATTGGGCTAAAGGGCGTGTGACCATATTATATTGCTGTATTGTTCTATGAATCTAGTACGTCATATTTTCACCCTTTAGAAAAAAGACCATTTATCCTATCTAAGCCTCGAATATTTTTATAAACTCCTATCGGTTTGCCTCCAGAGAAAACAGACCAAGTCTATCCAATCGCAAACAAGAGATCTACTCCTCAGCTTTTTTTCTCTGAAGGGTTTCGGCCCCGAACATCAGCCGTACTCTTTTCCTCAGATGCTGCCCGGCCAGCTGAGTTCCTCCAGCATTTTGTGTGTGTTGCAAGTCTATCCAATCTCTGCTTAAAGCTAACACTGTCTAATCCAGGCGACACCGTAATGAGCCTTTCTGCACCTTCTCCTAAACCTCCACATCCATCCTGTAGTGCTGTGACCAAAACTACACACGTTACTCCAAACGCAGCCAAACTGAAGTTTAATGACTCCACAACTTCCGCATTCGAGGCTGACTCGAGTTGCTGCTTGGGCCAATGGTGGCACAGTCAGCACTTGCTGGCTAGATGCTGGAGACGTGACAGTGAGAGGAAGCAAATATGGTGTACACACCAAGGAGAATGGGCAAGACCTGACTTGAAACTGTTTAGTCTTTGCCTCCCTAATCACCAGGGGTTCCAGTGGTCTAATACTGTCAGCCTTCACCCTCCCGTGGGTTTAGCACTTTTGGGTAATGCTACAAAACAGTCAACATTCTTCCAGCTACCGAGGAGTGGTACAATGGAGTCAGAGGATGTTGCTTTGACGGGAATGGTCTTGGGGAGTGTTCCCAGGAACCTGGAGGATTGGGCATGGTCATGATGGGAATGCTCACCAGAGGCCTGCTCTTCCTGTGCAGGGGCCAGGGGATCCTGACGATAGCCAGGCACACGCAGCAGCAAGAGGTACTTGTGTAACGGTGTGAGTGCCATGCCTGCTCTGCCTACGACTCTGGGCTGCTTCTCCCTCCTTGAGAATGATGTCTGGGAGAATGTACCGCAGCAGAAATGTGGCAAAGATCAGCAACAGAAGCCTTAGAATAACCAAGAAGCTGGAAAACTGAGAGTGACTGGGACCCTGAACAGAGCTGTCCAGGTACACGCACAGGGCATAATTGAGGTGACAGGACGTCACAGATCGCAGGCAGGACAAGTGTACCAGTTTCAGTGTTCGGCTGTAAATTACATTATTTCCAGGAAAATGAGCTTAGTAAAAACTGGCTGTTCTATAAATAAGATCTGTTGTTTTTCAGACCAATTGAAAACCTCACTGCAGACAAATTTTTGTGGCTTTGCTGTTGATGTCATTTGAGGAAGTTTAAGCCAGGGAAATGGACTGGGGCAAAAAAAAACACCCAAGAGTCAGGAGTTGAATCTCTCTGCAGGGACTCGGATGCCCAGAGACTGAACAGCTTTGTTCTAAGAGTTCAGCAGCTTTCAGTTGTCCAGCATCTTTATTTTTGGAGGTAAAAAAAAAGAATTTCCAGGGCAACATACTCTGATGTTGATGGGGTGGGTTCCTAGGCAGATACTTGTTTAAGCTTCACACATGCAGTTTCCTCTTTCGTTATTTATAAATTAAGTGATTATTTTTATGTTTGATCCTGCCGCTTCAGCTCACTCTGAGCGGCAAGTTCTTTAGACCGCCCAGCACTCTCTGCCCCTGCACTCTGAAACTCCCGGCCTAAACTCTTCCTTTCAAAGCCTCTTCACTTTGCTCTAAGTCGTTCCCTGCAGGCTCATTGTCACCTGCCGCATATGCAAAGGTTTGTTTCTCGAGCCTGTTCTTAGGGCTTCCGAATGAGAATAGGCTAAATTGCTGTTTTTTTCTCCCACCACTGTCCCTTTGAGATGTTACCCAGTTGTAAAATTTCAGCAGAAACCTCTTTGTTTCAAGGGACCTCCCCAACCCTCCTCAATATAGCCAGGTGTGGTTGAAAAGGTTGACACTCAACTGCATTCCCTTGGCGGGAGATGTTAGCTAGTGAATAGAAGTTATTGTGCTCCTTACAAAGGGTGAATGACAAATTCAGTGGAGCTAAGGTTTGGATTTTAAAGTGATGTTATTTCGTTACTTCGGTCATGACTCAGAGGCAGCACAACATGAATCGCAATGTACTTAAAGCTTCACTTCATCACACTGCACGGTACCGATTGTTCGTGCTTCGTTACAGATGTCTGTCTGCCTTGGTTGTGTAATCATTAGCGGTAGGTTGCACATGTAAAATTGATGTCATATCCTGGCCATTTAAAGAGAATGTCTACGTGTTGAGGATGATGAGCAGAATTTTTAAGTGCACTCGGCCAGAACTGGTCCTGGATTTCCCCCTGACTGAGAGAGGGCAGGGCGTTGTGTTGGACATCACAACAGTGGACAACACACTTAACACACAAAATGCTGGAGGGTCTCAGGAAGTCGGGCAGAATTGGTGGAGGAGAATGACCATTTGGCGGCATTTAATGGCATTTAAAGTGGATCAGCAGCTCTGCTCATCACTTCTATACGTTTGTATCTTTCTGATTCGAGGCAGTATCCCTGCATCTGTCTCAGTTGTTAGTTGTAGCAAAGATAAAATACAATTACCATTTCCAGTTAGGCAACATAAACTTCCCTACTCACCCCCACATGACACAGCTACTCTTACTTACACAGTTTTGGCATCTTTTGCTGTGAATTCTGTAAACTGCTCTCCTCCTGTTGAGGTGCCAAGATTTCCTGCCCAAGCTGCCAGTTCTTGCTGACTGGGGTTGGAGAGTGCCTCGTTCATTGACACAGCCGTTCATTGTAAGTTACCTGGCAGCATCCGAGGGAGCAATTGGCACTGTTTAACCCTCCCAGACTTGCCACACAGTCCAGCTGAATCAGAAATACAATTACACGCTCTCCATTGCTGACTACATTTTTCGGACGCAGCTTCCTTGGATGTGTTGCAGATGGATTAGTAGCCAGCCAGAGCTCCTATTGCTTAAAGATCAAATAGACTAGAGCAAAATGGCCATATTGTGGATGCTGGAAATCTGAATCTAAAGACCAAGAGACTTTTTATGCTGCTAAATATCCCACCTTAATCACTTACCTTTTTTCTTCCTCTCCCTTCCCTCTTCTATTCCCCATTCTGGCCTCTTACCTCTTCTCCTCCCTGCCTATCACCTCCCCCTGGTGTCCCTCCTTCTTCCCTTTCTCCCATGGTCCACTCTCCTTTCCTATCAGATTCCTTCCTTTCCAGCCCTTTATCTTTCTTACCTGACTGGCTTCACATCACCTTCTAGTTAGTCCTCCTACTTTTTTTATTTTGGCATCTTCCCCCTTTCTTCTCAGTACTGAGAAAGGGTCTCAGCCCAAAACGTCGACTGCTTATTCATTTCCCTCGAAGCTGCCCAATCTGCTGAGTTCCTCCAGCATTTTGTATCTGGGTTTCCAGCATCTGAAGAATCTCTTGTGTTTACATCCTGCCTTCAGCAAGTTTGGTTCATCCTATTACAGCATTCTCTTTGTAAACTCCCGACCCCATCTCCACCCATCAGAAAACTGACTTCCCCAGTTCTGATGCAGGTTCGCATTCCTGAAGCACTGACTGTCTCCTTCTGCAGATCCTGCCTAGTTTTACACACACAAAACGCTGGAGGAGCTCAGCAGGTCAGGCAGCATCTATGGAGTGGAATAAGTGGTCAATGTTTTAAGCCAAGACCTTTCATCGGGTCTCCTACCTAGTTTGTTCACTTTTCCTCAGTTTTTCTGTTTATTTTTTTCCAGGTCTTTATACTTCCAAAATCTCCTTCTGCTCCTTGGAACCAACATTGTCATAGCGACTCAGCTGCATTAATTTGTGCCATCCTGCTTGCCACAGGCTTTTTATTGACTTCAAGAAAGATGGATTTCAGGGCAGTATGTTAGTGTAGCAGTTAGCACAACACTTTACGGCACCAGCTGTAAAATCAACCAACATTCAATTCCCACCGCTGTCTGTGAGGAGTTGGTATGTTCTCCCGGTGACCCTGTGGGTTTCCTTACACAATCCAAAGATGTACATTTGGAGCTAGTAAGATCTGGTGCGCTGTGTTGGTGCTTGTGGGCCGTCGCCAGCACATCCTCAGACTGTGTTGGTGATTGTTGACAGAAACAGTGCATTTCACTGCATGTTCGATGTACATGTGACAAAGAAAACCAGTCCTTTTTTTTTCAGGTACTTAGCACAAGCAACATTTACGGGAATCACCACACTTCATGGCTTTGAATTACTTGGTATTAAAAATCACGCCAGGTTGGTCCCGGTCAAACCTGGCTGGCTCCTTACACGCTTTCCACTTGTGCTGGGTTGAGCATTGAGCTAGCAACTCGGCCTTGTAAAAAAAAGACAGACAAAATTCTGAAGAAATGGCAAGGGTGCCACCCAATGTACCACAAGGCCCAGAAAGGAACAACGCAAGCACTCTGCTTTGAGTGTTTTTGACTATATTTTTTTCTTTATTAAAAAAACAATATTGTGAAGAAAACAAAGTGCTGGAAATACTTAACCAGGTAGCTGGATTTTCAATTATTGTCAGTTACTTGACGTAACCCCAAATGATGATCAGGGCTCAACAGCTTTCATAGCCAGGAAGTAAAAGATCAGTTTAGAGGCGTGGGATGCTATAGGGAGAAGGAAAGAGCAAAGAGGAAGGTCTGAAATAAAGTAAAGGACAGTAGTAATAAAATGTGTGTGGTCATTGGTTCTTAATTGTCACTCAAGTTCATAGCAGAGTTTATAAACAAATATGTGAGATGTCAGGAGCACTAGCAATGTGTGCATTTTACTCAAAGCCCTTTATGGACTGTCTGTAAAACTCTCCAAAAAACATTATTGCTTCCAAGAGTGCAGTTGGTCACGTGACTTGATTCTTAAGAGGGTAGGAGGCTTTATTAAAATCACTGCTAATTTGCGATATTATACCAACTACATTGTGCCACTCCTATGAAAACACTGACTTAACACAATTATTACACGCTGAAGTTCTGAATTACTGATTTCAGTGTGCTTGGTGATTTTTCACAGCCATGCTGGCGCTGCTCGTGTTAAAGGCATAGATCCAAAAGGGGAATTTCTCTGAGGGGGTGAATCTGCGGCATAGAGGGCATGGGTATCTTTGGAGTAACATGTCTGAGCATTACAACTTTTACATGGTCAGAAACACACTGACTCTATTACAGAAGGACTTGGACAGCTATTGAGCTGACGTGCCAGATACGTCCAGGCTCCCGAAGTTTTTTGCTGTTCTCCTGAGTATGTGTACTAGCATTAAAAGGTCAATGTGGATCAAGGAATTTTGCCACAGTTTTCAAAGGATAATTCTTAAATTGACATAGGTATGATGTACTCTGAGCTCCATCACCATGTCTATGATCTGCCAGATCACAACCCGTTCCATCAGAAACTCTGTCCTGCAGACTGAAACCTATTTCCTTGTTGCCTGTATGCTGGACACTTAATCACCTCTCCTTTGCTTGCTCTACCAAACCTGGGTCCTCTGTCCACTACCAGTTCAGTGGAAGTAAGCCCTGTGTGGGTTGTGGATTTGCTCTATTGGTCAGGATGGCTGCAGCTCAATGTTTCATGGTGAGGTTCAATCGATCTTCCATCACCTCTTTCCTCAATACCTCTTTCACCATAACTTACCGTTTCTCCATTTGAACCTGGGTAGTAAGGGAAGTAAAGTAATAATTCTATTACATTTCTCTTTGTGTTATTTAAATGAAATAGTCTAATCTATGGGCCACTATCTGATACAACTCATCCGGAAGTCTGTACACTGAGATTATGACTCCTCTATCTCACGTTTGAAAGCAAAACTAAAAGACAAGACGCTGGGGAAAACAACAGACCATTTCACATCCGTGGCAAGAGGAAGAGTTAACGCTTCAGGTCGAAAGTACTTCATCACGGCTAAGACAGACAGAATCAGGTTTACTTTGGAAGAAAGGAATTTGTGGGGAAAGAATGGAGCTAAGTAGGGGAATTTTTCTGATGGAGTGAAACTGGTGATCTGCAGCAGTTAAAATGAGATTCAGCTTCTTTGCCTTTGGAGTAAAAAGAATTCCACACAACTTCTGTCAATGTTGAGGGTGGAGCTTTGACAGGAGGCAAAGCTGGGAGCAGGACTTCATTCACTCTCGGCTGTGCTTTATTTCTATGTTTTCAGGGACATTTAAATACTTTTGAAATCTTATTAAGTAACTTAAATACACTTTAAAAGCATATTGATGCTAAAAGCATTTAAGTAAAGCAAACAAGTGATAAATATCTATTTTCCCTTTCATCCTCTGATTCTTTAATGGTATGCTTATGGTTTATACAATTTCCTGCCCCCTCTTTGCCCCCACCAATGCCTTGCTCCCTTTTTGCCCCCATCAATGCCTTGTCCCGTTTTTGCCCCATGGATGGAAGGGGTACGGAGGGCTATGGTCCAGGTGCAGGTCAATGGGTAAAATAAGGTAAAATAATAGGTTTGGCACTGACTAGATGGGCTGAAGAACTGTGCTCAAGTGTTGGTGCCAGCCAGCACCGGGGGAAACCTGGAATATTGCGTACTCCTCTGAGGTGCCCAGCTGACAAAGCTACACCCTATTCCCAGAGCTTAGCTTTGTCACATAATGAAAGAGAAAGCACAATGGGCTTCTACTGAATTCAGCAGAACAACAAGTGTCCCCATTAGGAACAAGCAGTATTCCTGCAGATCTTGGTGGAATAGCCGTAGAGCTGACGTCTCCCTTACTCATGTGTCCAGAACCAAGGGTCACAATCTTCAATCTTAGATATCAGCCATTCTGAACTGGGGTCTTCCTTTGTACCTTTGGAATTTGGGTCTCAGTCACCGTCAGAAACGTACTGATCAGCTGCATCACGTCGGTGAGGCATCTGACCACAGATCCCCGCAAAGGATCGCAAAGGCTGCTGAGAGGGCGCCTCTTCCAGCCGTCTGGGATATTTGTCAGAAGCACTGTCCAAGCAGGGCCCTTAGCATTGTCAGTGATCCCTCCTCTCCGTCCAACAATCTCTTTGACCCCCTACCATCAGGTGGGAGCTACCATCGCAATAGGACAAGAACTGTTAGGATGGGGAACAGCATCTTTTCCCAGGCCGTAAGACGACTGAATTCCCTGCCGCCACCCAGGTCTCATCGTGTATGAAGCACCTGTAGCGTTATACTGTTTACTTTATAACTTGTGTCATAAATCAACTTTGTTGTTTGTTAATTTAATTGCGTAATATTACTTTATGTGTGGTGTGTGTTACATATTGTGCATCTCGTCTGGACGAATGTTGTCTCATTTGGCAATATATGTGTGTATAGTCTCATTTGGTGGTGTACGTGGGTCTAGTTGTCTCATTTGGCGGTGTACACGTGTATAGTTGTCTCATCCAGCGGTGTGCCCGGGTCTAGGTGTCTCATCCGGCGGTCTGCATGGGTCTAGGTGTCTCATCCGGCGGTGTACACGGGTATAGTTGTCTCATTTGGCAGTGTACGTGGGTCTAGGTATCTCATCCGGCAGTGTACACGGGTATAGTTGTCTCATTTGGCGGTGTACACGTGTATAGTGGTCTCATTTGGCAGTGTGCGCGGGTCTAGGTGTCTCATCTGGCTGTGTGCCCGGGTCTAGATGTCTCATTTGGCAGTGTGCGCGGGTCTAGGTGTCTCATCCGGTGGTGTGCATGGGTCTAGGTGTCTCATCCGGCGGTGTGCATGGGTCTAGGTGTCTCATCCGGCGGTCTGCATGGGTCTAGGTGTCTCATCCGGCGGTCTGCATGGGTCTAGGTGTCTCATCCGGCGGTGTGCATGGGTCTAGGTGTCTCATCCGGCGGTCTGCATGGGTCTAGGTGTCTCATCCGGCGGTGTACACGGGTATAGTTGTCTCATTTGGCGGTGTACACGTGTATAGTGGTCTCATTTGGCAGTGTGCGTGGGTCTAGGTGTCTCATCTGGCTGTGTGCCCGGGTCTAGATGTCTCATTTGGCAGTGTGCGCGGGTCTAGGTGTCTCATCCGGTGGTGTGCACGGGTCTAGGTGTCTCATCCGGCGGTGTGCATGGGTCTAGGTGTCTCATCCGGCGGTCTGCATGGGTCTAGGTGTCTCATCCGGCGGTGTGCATGGGTCTAGGTGTCTCATCCGGCGGTGTGCATGGGTCTAGGTGTCTCATCCGGCGGTGTGCACGGGTCTAGGTGTCTCATCCGGCGGTCTGCATGGGTCTAGGTGTCTCATCCGGCGGTGTGCACGGGTCTAGGTGTCTCATCTGGCTGTGTGCCCGGGTCTAGGTGTCTCATCCGGCAGTGTACACGGGTCTAGGTGTCTCATCCGGCGGTGTGCACGGGTCTAGGTGTCTCATCCGGCGGTGTGCATGGGTCTAGGTGTCTCATCCGGCGGTCTGCATGGGTCTAGGTGTCTCATCCGGCGGTCTGCATGGGTCTAGGTGTCTCATCCGGCGGTGTGCATGGGTCTAGGTGTCTCATCCGGCGGTGTGCACGGGTCTAGGTGTCTCATCCGGCGGTGTGCACGGGTCTAGGTGTCTCATCTGGCTGTGTGCCCGGGTCTAGGTGTCTCATTCAGCAATGTATGCGTGTATAGTTGTCTCATTTGGCGGCGTGCGCAGGTATAGCTGTCTCATTCGGGGATGTACGCGGATATAGTTGAATGACAATAAACTTGAGCTGAACTTGGACAATTCAGCGCAATCTTATATCAAGATTTTCACCAGCGCTGGAATGGGAGGGATCGCCTGGCCCACCACCAGGTATTGCTGCCTCTTTCCCCATCTCCCATCTTCATCATCACTCTCATAACTCTGGTTAAAGCAAAAGTCATGCCTGCCATCTCCACTGGCAATAATGATCAGAAGATCTTCCATCTGTTTTGTTGTTTGAGAATACGGGGTCGGACTCTATGCTGGTCCTTGTTTGCGGTTTCATCGTGAGAACATTGGTACCTACCTGAGACACTTGGTTTACAATTGTATCCAAAAGACCCACCTACGCTTTGTGGCCTTGCCTCAGTGTTGACTTTTAGGGCACCATGAAGTTTGTCCGATGAAATTTGGAATAAGATTCAGATAATGAACTGATAATGATGGGTTCTGGCTCAGTAAAAGGCCAATTTCATTTAAACTCATTGGCAAAATACCTCTCGTGATTTTTCAGGTGGAGGCACAATGTCTTTGAAGAGTTTATACTTCAATCAGTGAACAGCTAGCTCAAGTTTTTCGTCCTTCATTTATCGTGAGTGACAGTCGGTATGTGGTGAATCACATTTGCCAGTGATGTAGTTTCCAAATTCATTTCCACTGGGTGGGTGTGTATGATCCATTTGGGTGGAACCTGGAGAGGTCATTTGGTAATGGGAAAAGTGTGTTAATGCGGCAAGTTACACAGGGAGACGAGCCATTCATATGAAGAGCTTTACTGAGATCCACACCTGCACTGTGAGGGTTATTTTTTTTCACTTCTCCAATGTGTTCAACACCATCCGCCCTGCTCTGCTGGGTGAGAAGCTGACAGTGATGCAGGTTGATGCTTCCCTGGCGTCATGGATTATTGATTACCTGACTGGCAGACCACAGTACGTGCGCTTGCAACACTGTGTGTCAGACAGAGTGGTCAGCAGCACTGGGGCTCCACAGGGGACTGTCCTGTCTCCCTTTCTCTTCACCATCTACACCCCAGACTTCAGCTACAACACAGAGTCTTGCCATCTTCAGAAGTTTTCTGATGACTCTGCCATAGTTGGATGCATCAGCAAGGGTGATGAGGCTAAGTACAGGGCTACGGTGGGAAACTTTGTCACATGGTGTGAGCAGAATCATCTGCAGCTTAATGTGAAAAAGACTAAGGAGCTGGTGGTGGACCTGAGGAGGGCTAAGGCACCGGTGACCCCTGTTTCCATCCAAGGGGTCAGTGTGGACATGGTGGAGGATTACAAATACCTGGGGATACAAATGGACAGTAAACTAGACTGGTCAAGGAACACTGAGGCTGTCTACAAGAAGGGTCAGAGCCGTCTCTATTTCCTGAGGAGACTGAGGTCCTTTAACATCTGCCAGACAATGCTGAGGATGTTCTACGAGGCTGTGGTGGCCAGTGCTATCATGTTTGCTGTTGTGTGCTGGGGCAGCAGGCTGAGGGTAGCAGACACCAACAGAATCAACAAACTTATTCGTAAGGCCAGTGATGTTGTGGGGGTGGAACTGGACTCTCTGACGGTGATGTAACACTGAGTGTCATAGGAAGTCATTCCTACCTGTGGCCATCAAACTTTACAACTCTTCCCTCGGAGTGTCAGACACCCTGAGCCAATAGGCTGGTCCTGGACTTATTTCCATTTGGCATGATTAACATTATTATATAATTATTTATGGTTTTATATTGCTTTATTTCTTCACTATTCTTGGTTGGTGCAGCTGTAACGAAACCCAATTTCCCTCGGGATCAATAAAGTATGTCTGTCTGTCTGTCAAATATATTTAGACAGGTATGGACCTAAGGTGAGTAAATAGGGTCAGTGTAGATTTGGGCCAAATGCTTCACATGGGCACGATGGTCTGAGGAATTATATGACCTTATAACACATTGCTGAGGGCTTTTAACAAAGGCAAAGGTTTGAACCCTCTCCAATGTCAACACAAGGAGCCCAAAACTGCTCATCTGGATGGTCATTTGGCTGATGATATCCTGGTTGGATTCTGTGCTATTACTTGTCCTCCAGGCTCACCCTGCAGTACTACTTCAAATATCTGTACAGCTCTTCCTTCAGAATATGCCATTGTTCCTGCCTCAGATATTCCTGGTAGGAAAACATTCCACTCTGCTTATTCATCCACTGGCAAATTTAAATCTATTCTTCCTGTTCCTGCTTCCAACAGGAGACTGCAAATTCCATTCACTGTGTCCACATCCTTCACAATTTTGAATAAAAAGCTCTAATAAATCTCTTGGGCCTAAAACCTAATGAATATATTGGATAAATCTCGACTCTGTTATACCACCTCTAATTTTACTTTCTTGGTATTGTACAGCCTTGTACCCTCATTGTAACTTTAAAGTATTTCCTTAATGAAGTACTGCTTTAATCTGATGGACGTCCCTTAAAATTTAAGGTACTTACTTCATCTGAAGGTTCTGCAGGTCTTTTAGCAGAGCTGGTCTGTACCAATATGCTGGGAAAAGACAGTTATTTGAAATTCTAGCATTTATTTTTTAAGTCTTGGGCTATATCAGAAAAGGAGGTTCCATTGGGCTTCGTGGTAAAAGAATGGCAGAGAGATCAGTCTGGGGGTTTGATGGGGATTTGCAGGACTGGGGAATGGAAGCGCGGGGCAGTGTGATAGAGAAATTCTGCTAAGTGGTCGCCCAGTCTGTGTTTGGCATTTGGCAAGCCTTCGCCACCCTCTCTCAAATGGAACTGGCATTCAGTCTCCCTTCACCCGCCTCCACTCTAGCGTGACCACTATCTTTGTTACCTTTACCCCCTTTTCCTCTTCTCTTAGTCACAGCATGGAAACAACCCAGCACCCATCAGGACCTGTTCCTCACCTTCCCTACAACCTATAGTGAATGTTTAACATGAAAACCCGCATGTTTGGAATGTCGGCAGAAACCTGCACGACCTCAGGTCAAACACGCAGCACGGAGAGTTTGGATTGAACCTGAGACACTGGAAGTGTGAAGGTGCTATGCCACTCACCTGCAAATTAAAGTCTTCTACTTTTATCTCGGATTTCCAGGTGCTGCAGTTTTTTTCCTTTATACTAGCTCCTTATTCTTAAAGCATTTAAAGCAGGTATCAGCTCACCGTAGGCACGTTCTTGGCACCTCGTCCATGTACTTTTGTCATCTGTTTTAATCCCTCTTCTGTTCTCTCTGACGGAATGAGATATTGTAGGCCGGAGTTATCTCCATGACTACCATTTGTACACTGCTTCCTTTCAGTTGACAGAAGATGCCACAGTGAAGGGATGGAGGTGGATGGTTGTGAGACTCTGGATTCCAGTGGGAAAACATGCAGTCAAAATGAGCCATTTAATTCTTTAGAAAACTTATTGTTAAAAGAAATGAATGGTTTCCAGTTTGCAAAGGAGATAGCCCTCAAAGTATTTTTAAAAAGTAACCTTCACTTCTCTTCAACAATCTAAAGAAATTCTCCTCTGCTGCTTTCAGGTAGAATTAGAATGCATTAATTCAAAGAAACAAAAGAAGAAGAAGACTTACAAGAATTCAGGAATAATTGTTATTAAATCGTGCAAGGTAAAACTTACATCTTTCTAAGACGCAGCTTTTTGTTCAACGTCTAATTGCTGGAAAAATTAGCAAAACTATCTATTTTAATAAGATTTCAACAGTCTTAGCACACTAATTATGTGAATAATTTGTGAAGGTTGCCTGCAACAGTGTGACCTGTGGTTATAATAATGTGTAAATTAACTCATTATACAAAAGCTGATAAATTATTTTAAAATATGTAAACGGGACTATACAGATGCTCTTGTTCTGGTTTCATTTACCTCAGATCATCAGGAATTATTCCTTCCTGGATTATATCCTTGGCGGTTGCCAACTGATGTTCACTGTAAGTAGAAGCTTCATCACCTTCCTTCATGCTACCTTGTAAATTTTTGTCAGCAGGCAAATGTGGTATTTTAGTCAGATCCTTAACAACAAAAGAAAACCTTGTTGCTGATCATAAGCCATGAAGTTCTGCCTTTGTTGCTGATAGATCGGCCCTTATTACGGCTTCGGAGCAACCAATAGGTCAGTGAGGTCATGTTACCATGGCTGATCTACTGGATGCTGTTTATGTCTCAGTGACACCAGACACTCCTAAATCTAAACTGCAATTTTTACAGTGAGCAACTAATGTAAAGTATTAATATACAGTATATATATTCAAAACACAAAAATACAACTGCAGATGCTGTGGATCAAAGAATACGTAGACAACGCTGGAAGAACTCAGCAGGTCAGGCAGCATCCGTGAGAAAAGAATAGCCGACGTTTCGGGCCGAGACCCTTCATCAGGAATGGGGGGGAAAAGAGGGCCGAAGCCCAGTAATAGGGGTGGGGGAGGGGGAGGGCCTAGGGTTCGCCAGGTGGAAAACCAATCAGAGGAAAGATAAAGGGGGGAGGGGAGGGGATAAGCATGAAAGAACTGTAGAGATAAAGAAGCAGAAAGTTGAAAGGGGAGAGAGACAGAGAAGGACCTGGGATAGGGGAAGGCGGAGGGGGAGGGAATTACCGGAAATTGGAGAATTCAATGTTCATACCACCAGGATGGAGGCTACCCAGACGGTAGATGAGGTGTTGCTCCTCCAACCTGAGTTTGGCCTCATCATGGCAGTAGAGGAGGCCATGTATGGACATATCTAGATGGGAATGAGAGACAGAGTTGAAGTGGGTGGCAACCAGGAGGTCCCGTCTCTTGTGACAGGTGCTCGACGAAGCGGTCCCCCAATCTGTGTCGGGTCTCGCCGATGTAGAGGAGGCCACACCGGGAGCACCGGATGCAATGTATATATATATTGATGTCCTTTACTTGGTTATGGCAGCCATTTCAACTGTGGGCGTGCCTTTGCGAATTTGAGTCCAGGGTGTTACTGTTTCAGCAACACTTGTGATAGGATGAATCAGATGTTGGGGTTGGTAGGTGGGTGAAGAGACAATAGAATATTGAGCATTGGGGGGGGGTCCAAAGATACTTTCTTGGGAGGTCCCAGTCAGAGGCAGCTGTTGCCCAGTGTCAGAGATTGGGGGCCAGCAGACAGGCCTGATTAGAAGTGTGAGGAATAGAAGAGGCTGAGAGGAGACCAGTGCATGGGGTAGGAGTGTGTTTTCATCATCGGTAGAGTGAAAAGGAGGATTAAAGGTGGAGGTAAGAAAGGAGAGTTTGCCAGAGAGGAACAGAAGGTTGGGGTGGATGAGGTAAGAGGGGTGGGGAGAATGGTTTCAGGAGCCCAGAAGTTTGAGACTGCAGGCTTGAACTTCAGAGAGATGGAGGTTCGAGGGCCAGTGGGAGTGGCAAGTGTCAGGGTCTCGGGAGATTAATGGGCTCGGGCCTCAGCAGAAGTCAGAGCTCTGGGGGTTTCAGGGCCTCGGGATATGGAGGAGTTGGGAGTTTGTGAGGTGAGGTCAAGGGGTGAGATCGGTGGGTGGGGAAGATGTCAGATCCATGTTGAGCTTTTGGGGCCAAATACAGGAAGATATCTTAGTGGGGTCCAGGCCACTGCAGCTATTAAAGTCTAATCGTTCACAGAGTGACCAACAACAGTCCTTGGGAGAATCAGTAGTGCTCCAAAAGAAGTGTTACGAGGAGGCTGATGACACTGAACACACAACTCCTGTTGGGAAGTGTCAGAACAATTTTCTGTGTGACGTGGAACTGCAAAGAAATGTTCATTACCCTGTTTCACTCCAGTAAAACTGCATATTCAATTGAATGGCACGGACGCAAGTAACAGTCGACAATCAATTTCTGACACCGTTTTTGGAAAGAGCCAAGCAACAGTGTTTTCCTTCTGACACAGTATTGAAATGAAGCCTGAAGAGAGGGAATGATGTTGTGCTAAAGTGGTTCTGTGCCAGGGATACCGATTCAGAATCGGGTTTACTGTCACTGCAACGTTGTGAAATTCGTTGTTTTTGCAGCATCAGTACAGTGCAATACATAAAATATACTATCGATAATAATAAACATCTGTTTACATATTATATAATGTGTGGTGTAAAGAGAGAGCAAAACTAGTGGGGTAATATTCACATATTCGCTGACCATGCAGAAATCTGATGGCAGAGGGAAAGAAGTTGCTCCTAAAACATTGAGTGTTTTGGGCTAGATATGATTAATACTATTGGCACTCATTTTGACATGCGACTTTCACAGGGAAACGTGCTTGAGCAAAGCCAATTGTACACCTTTTCCCATGGGTGTGCCCAGATGGCAAGTGTCACAATACTTCAGGGGGCAATAGATTGCACCCTTGCGTTGCTCCGACTCCACATGCCAGTTGGGAGCTTGGCCAACTGGAAATTTATGCTTTCATGACCTCACAGGTGGTATCCGTCCTCCCATTGTCCATCCTTATGTTCAATGCACAGATCATTGAATAATCTCCTTTGTATTTTTAATGTGTTTGAATCCTGCCAGCTCAAATATTAATTGGCTACAACTTTGGGGCTGTTTACCCCATCTGCAAAATACAGTCTTTCTGGCTTCTTATCCCCATTTCCTATCTGTCGATCCACTGGCTCTTTATTGGACTTGCTGTTGAAGTAAAACAAATGCCCAGGACAAGTAAAAGGAGCCTTGATCTGTCGGGCAGTGTTCCGGTGCATCTTCAGACCGTGGTAAATCGTGTTACATCCCCAGAAGCCATTTACCGGGTTTCAAGTAAATCAAAGCCAATTATCACATAACCAAGGGCACTCTCCTGATCACTTAACAAATTTATTTTAGAAGTAATGGCTGTGTTACTGCAGAATAACAGGAATATCGCCTATCATTTGTTATCTTGAAGAGTAAAATTACAAGCTGTCTCAAATCTGAATGTGACATGTGCTTACAGACTTGTCCCTTTACGAGCTGTGGGTGTCTGTGAAATTCTGGCTGCCTCTTTATAAAGCTGTTAGGCTGGGAGGTTTCTGTGCCGTTTCCTTTTTATAGCTCTCCACCTGAAGCCGAGGTTCATTAGAAATTCATAACTGGCGGACTCATTCAGAAAAAAAAGACTCCTGTTTTTATAACTAATGTTCACAGAACTGGCACGTTTTTTCCAGATTACCATAGACTTTCTGACAAGCACGTTACCAGGGTGACTGTCACAACTCACTTCCCGTCATTAGATAGGATGTTAAAGACAGAAACAGATCCACCAGATCAGTTGTTACGATCCACATGATCGTATCCACATCCTCCAGCTCCTCATCATCCAACCTGGGCAGCAAATTGTTCCAGAAAGCAAAGTCTCGTAGATGCTGGTAATCTGAAGTAAAAACGTCAAAGTATTATGGAGCACGATAGGTCAGTCAGCATCAGTGGAGAAAGAAGCATTCATCGCCAAACCGCTGTGTAGTTTGTGGTATGCTGGGGCACAGGCATGTGATGTACCCTCGTCATGGTTGCAGGGTGGACGACAGAAAAGGTATCCTGCCCTCTGGAAGAGTGGTCTAGAGGCTCACCGATGAGTGAGGTGAACCCCAGTGGGAGGTGCTGACCAGAGAGCAACATTTCAGGGGTGATGTCCCACGGGTGGAATCACACTGCAGGAAGAGGTTTCATAATTTTGTGCACTGGTATGGTCAGTAGAAACAGCCAGCAAGAGCTTCTGGCAACAACATCGCAACCGTGCATCCTCGCCTCATGGAACACACAAGTGTCACATGCACCATACACGCATATACCATGCCACACAGATACCACAGCTGCAACATTACCCACTCCAGCCCTGAATGATGGAAGGTCTCTCTGTCTCTGTCTCAGTCATACACATCCTCACTCACTCATTTTCACATACTCACATGTACCTAGATACAGACACACACACACACACACACACACACACACACACACACACACACACACACACACACACACACACACACACACACACACACACACACACACACACACACACACTCACCACCTTCTCCTCTCTCAGAACAGGAGCTGACAGGCCCCGTCAGCGATACGTGTAAGTTGCTTTGAAGTAAAGTGCTAGGGTTCAGGAACTTGACCATCACAGAGCCCAAGGCTGTCGACAGACCAGAGCAATTAAAGATGACAGTATACTCATTGTAATCATTCTTGCAATATCCCTCCTCTCCTTCAACACTCAAAACCCCTTCTGTACAACATGCAGATGGTTCAAACATTGCAAAGAAGTCACAGTGAGCTTTTATTTTATTCCTTTACGGGATGTGCATGTCACCTGCTCAGCCAATATTTATTGCCCATCCCTAGTTGCCCTTGAGAAGGTGGTGATGAGCTGCCTTCTTGAACAGTTCAGTCCCTGAGGTGTAGGTACACCCCCAGTGCTGTTAGGGAGGGAGTCCCAGGGACAATGAAGATTTTCAAGTCAGGGTGGTGAGTGACTTGGAGGGGATTTCCAAGTGGTGGTGTTCCCAGGTATCTACCATTCTCGTCCTTCTAGACGGTGGTGGTCGTGGGTCTGGAAGGTGCTGCTTTAGGAACTTTGGTGTGTTGGTGCAGTGCATCTTGTAGATAGCACACACTGCTGCAACTGTTCGCTGATGGCGGAGGGATTGGATGCTTGAGGAAGGGGTACCAATCAGGTGGGCTGCCTTGTACTGGATGGTGTCAAGCTTGTTGTGTGTTGCTGGAGCTGCACTCATCCAGGCGAGTGGTGTGGATGTTACTTGCCACCTGCCAGCCCAATCCTGGATATTGTCCAGGTCCTGCTGCTTTTGGGTATGTACTGCTTCACCATCTCAGGAGACACGAATGGTGCAGAACATTGTGCAGTCATCTGCGAACATCCCACTT